>NW_027308914.1:0-62110 GCF_047496885.1 Scyliorhinus torazame
GTGGATCACCGACTCCAGAGCAGACCTGACCCGATTGGCGATTGACCTTTGCTAGAATTTTGTAGTCCACATTCAACAGTGAATGGGTCGCCAATTCGAATTTCTTCCCTTTCCCCCTTCTGCTTGTAGATTGAGGGTGATGATGCCTTTCCTCATGGACTCTGACATGCTGCCTTCCAGAAGCATACTCTCGTACACTTCCAGCAGGTCTGGGGCCCATCCAGTCCCACAGAGCCGAATACAACTCAACCGGTAAGCCGTCGCTTCCGGAGTTTTACTCGTCTCGAAGGACTTTGGCGGCCTTTGTCAGCTCGTCCAGAGTTAGTGGTTTGTCCAGGTTTTCCAGCTCGCTGTCGCCTATGACCTCCGTGATAGTCGACAGGAAGGTCTGGGAACCAGTGCTATCTGTTGGCTTCAGGTCATACAGTCCGGCATAAAAGGATTGGCTGATCCTCAGGATGTCAGACTGCGATGACTTTCAGAGCCATCTTCTTCCTTCAGGCTGCTGATCACAGAGGTCTCTCTGTGCACCTTTTGGAAGAAGAAGCGTGAGCACTTTTCGTCCTGCTCCACGGAGCGGACTCTGGAACGGAAGATAACTTGGAGGCCTCCGAGGTGTAGAGCGAGGCTTGCTGGCTCTTCACCTCTTGGAGATCCTCCTTGACATCCACCCCCATCGACTGCAGCTGGAGCAAATTTTGCATACTTTTCTGGAGCCTGGACATGACCCCTCTGTCTCTCTCTCACCTTTTGAACGCCCTTGAGGATGAAAAACCTCTTGATATTCCCCTTGATTGCTTCCCACCAGAGATGTGGGGCCTCAAAGAGGGGTTTCAACGGTTCTCCAACCTTTGTAATCCCTCCTGAGTTCCTCGATGTTCTCAGGGGTCAGCAGTTTTACATTTAGCTTCCACGTCCCCCTGCCTACCCCTGGTCTTCCTGCAGGTGGCAGTCGGCCAGTAGGAGGCAGTGGTCAGAGAAGAACACCGGCGTTACGTCGGTGACCTGACCGTGAAAGCTCGGGACACAAAAAAGAAGTCTATCCTGGAGCGGACGGACCCGTCTGGCCGTGACCATGTGTATCTACGCTGCGCGCCGTCTGCAGGGTTGCTGCAGTCGTCGAGCAGCTTGGCGTCTTTTACCGTTTCCATCAGGAGTCTGGACGTAGCGTCTAGTTTGCTGTCGGCTTTGCTGGATCGTCCAGCCGCATCGATGATGCAGTTGAAGTCACCACCCAGGATGACCGGCTTGGAGGTGGCCAACAGCAGTGGGAGTTGCTGAAGGACCGCCAGCCGCTCACTTTTTACGGCCGGGGCGTACACATTAATAAGTCTGAGAGGGGTGTTTTTGTATTTCACGTCTGCTACGAGGAGGCGCCCGCCCACCACCTCCTTAACGTCGGAGATGGTGAAGTTGCCTCCCCGCAGCAGAATACCCAGGCCGGAGGAGCGGCAGTCGTTTCCTCCTGACCAGATGGATGGCCCGTGGGACCACCAGCTCGACCAGCGCCTGTAGTTGCTGAGGTGCGGAATTCCGCACTCCTGCAGGAACAGTAGGTCAGCTTTTACATTTGCCAAATGGTTGAGTGTGGCTACACACCCGCGAAGTATCTTTGATGCTTCGCACATTTATGGATGCAATTTTAAACCCATTATAAAAAAGATAGATTTACCAGTCTCAAGAGTCCAGAGTCTATACAGTTGGCTGTTCCAGCTGTTCGATGTTCCCCAGCATGCCGGTGGTGCTCGCAAACTTTAGCACAGTTGCAGGGCTGAGAAAGCTGTTCTGGTCCGTACTGGCCCCGTGATTTTGATGGCAGATGCATTGGGGGGGTGTATGTAGCCCTGGCGTTCGTCATGGCAGTCAGTAGGTGTTGGGGTTGCAGGCCGGTCTTCACCTGGGTTGTTGCTGCTCGTTACTATCGGGGGTTGGTCTGTGACCTTGTTTCTTCCCGTCGGTGGTCTGGGGGGTCTGTGCCTTCCGTTCCACGTTGGTGCTTTGCCTCTTTATTTGAGGCCGATTCTTGTCCTGTTTTCCCTCATCGGATGAGGTGTCGGCGCTAAGTGCGCCGGCTCGAGAGGTGTCGCTTTTTGCCACTACCCCTCGGGGGGTTCTTCAGTTTGTTTTTTTGTTTCCGCTTTCGTTTGTCCCTGTTCACTGTTTCCCAGGGCTCTTTATTCTTTGTCCCATCCTCTTCCTCTTCCATTGAGTGTTCCTCATCAGATGGGGCTGGGGTTGGGTTGTCAGGAGGTGCTGGGGCCTCTTCTTTTTGTTGGGGGCCCTTTTGGTGCTTTTCCTCATTCTGAGCCGTGGTGTCTTTTTTGGTGGAGGGTGTATGCACCTCCTCTCTGGTCGCCTTTTTAAACTCCGCTGCTGATGATTTCAGCGTATGTCGCCCCGCGTTTCGGGCAGGCCTGTAAAGATGGCCGGCCTCCCCACACAGGTTGCAGCACTTGTCTTCTTTGCAGTCCTTAGTCATGTGTCCCTCCTGCCTGCAGTTCTTGCAAGAAGGTCACACTGCAGTTTGCGGCAACATGCCCCGTTTTGCCACAGGTGTGGCATACACGTGGCTGTCCCACGTAGTAGAGGTAGCCACGATTTACTCCAATAGCGAAATTGGAGGGGGGATGCAGGATGGCTCCGTTGCTGTCCGTTCTTAGGGTCACCTTGACCTGGTGCTCACTTGTCCAGATGCCGAAGGTGTCTTTCACTTGCACGCTGTCACTTTTCAGCTCAGCGTACCTGGCGAGGAACGTGAGCACATCAGATACAGGACGTGGGGGTTGTACGTGTGCAGGTGTAACACACCGATTTCGCTGTGCCGGTAGCGTAAACAGAGGTTCCGCAGTCAGGATCGACAAGGGACTCTGGTTACCTTTTTCCTTGAAGACGTTCAAGAATTTGATGCACGCTGCGGACGCTCTGAAGGTGACATCAAAGAAACCCATTCTTGGGGAAGTTTTGCAAGCAGAAGATCTCTGTTGCTTTAAACCCACAGCACTCGAGCAGCACCTTCTTCACGAAGTGTTTCCGGTCCAAAGGTGACTCTCATCCGTTTTCTTCACTGTGACTCGGACAGTGTTTCGCACGCCCCAGCCTGGTGGTCGGGATGCAGCTGCATCCATAGCTCGTACGTTGGGTGTGAAACTGTATCGGCGTTAGGCCTAAACCCGAGGTTTAGGCCAGCATGTAGATCCACCAATAGCAGCCAAGCTCCCAAACGTTCTTCTTTGACGACTTCAATCCCTCCGAGTTCTCCAATCCACGATCGACATGGAAATCCTCAGCTTCCCTCGATCAAATGAGACTACACTTGATCTTAGCCAAAAGGCCGAGAAGCGGAGTAATCCACATTCAACAGTGAAATGATGTGGAGATGCCCGGCGTTGGCCTGGGGTGAGCACAGTACGAAGTCTTACAACACCAGGTTAAAGTCCAACAGGTTGTTTTCGATGTCACTAGCTTCGGGAGCGCTGCTCCTTCCTCAGGTGAATGAAGAGGTATGCTCCAGAAACATATATATAGACAGATTCAAAGATGCCAGACAATGCTTGGAATTGCGACATTAGCAGGTGATTAAATCTTTACAGATCCAGAGATGGGGTAACCCCAGGTTTGAGAGGTGTGAATTGTGTCAAGCCAGGACAGTTGGTAGGATTTTGCAGTGAAATGGGTGGTCAATTTTGAATTTGTTTGCTTTCCTCCCTTGTGCTTGTAAGATGAGGGTGATGATGCCTTTTGTCATCCTTCATCATACCGGGGCCAGGTAGAAGCTGAGTAGCAGCAGCCACTTGACGAAGCGTTTTGTTGTGTGATGAAAGAAATGTGAATAAAGTGTATATTTGTATGTGTTTGAGCTGTTTTTTGACTTTGAAATTCCCATAAAGGGGGTGGTGTGCACCGTTCCTGAGATACTGCAATACCAGGTCGATGCGTGGAGTGGACGGAGCAAGCCCCTATTCCATCTCCCTGCTCCAAAAAATCAATTTAATATATGGTCCCCCAGATAAGGGACGTATCAGATATTAAACTGATAAGAACAGATTTTTTTTTTTTTTTTTTTTCAAAAAAATATACTTTATTCATAATAAATTTATCATGAGCATTACAGAAACATTTCAAATTGTCTTGACTGTACATTTCCGGCAGGGTTACATGTTGCCTTGACTTTCTTTCATTCAATTTTGATATTGTCGTACACATATCACTCTTTACATTACAATTCCTTCTTAAATATTTACATTGTCATGTTTGTTTTTGTACATTGGAGTGTTGGTTGCCCAGACCGAGGGGCTTTACACTGTTACGCTCCTCCTCGGTGTACATTTGCTGGAAAGACTTTACACAGTGGTCTTTCCCCATTGCGCCTTGGCGGCAGCTGCCCCAAGCTTGAGTGCGTCCCTCAGCACGTAGTCCTGGACCTTGGAATGTGCCAGTCATGCAACACTCGGTCGAGGACAATTCTTTGCACTGGAAGATCAGCAAGTTTCGGGCAGACCAAAGAGCGTCTTTTACCGAGTTGATGACCTTCCAGCAGCCAGTTGATATTTGTCTCGGTGTGTGTCCCTGGAAACAGTCCGTAGAGCACAGAGTCCCTGTGTCACAGATCTGTTTGGGATAAACCTTGACAAATACCACTGCATCTCTCTCCAGACCTTCTTTGCAAAGGCACATTCCACAAGGAGGTGTGTGACCGTCTCATTTCCCCCACAGCCACTCCGAGGGCAGCGTGCATTGGTGCAGAGCCTTCGGGTGTGCATGAAGAATCTGACAGGGAGGGCCTTTCTCACCACCAGCCAAGCTAGGTCTTGGTGCTTGTTTGAAAGTTCTGGTGATGAGGCGTTCTGCCAGATGACTCTGGCAGTCTGCTCAGGGAACCAACCAACGTCCTCCACGGTCTCCTTTTCCCTGAGGGCCTCGAGGACATTACGTGCTGACCACTGCTTCATTGCCTTGTGGTCAAAGGTGTTTTCCTTCAAAAACTTTTCCACAAAGGACAGGTGGTACGGTACGGTCCAACTACTTGGAGCGTTCCGCGGCAATGAGGCCAGGCCCATCCTTCGCAACACCGGGGACAGTAGAACCTCAGTATGTAGTGACACTTGGTGTTTGCATACTGGGGATCCACGCACAGCTTGATGCAGCTGGACACAAAGGTGGCCACAGGATGAAGCGAGGCGTTGGGTACGTTCCGCCCTCCCTTCTCCAGAGGTTTGTACATGGTGTCCCTTCGGACACGGTCCATCTTGGATCGCCAGATAAATTTGAAGATGCCCGGGTGACTGCTGTGGCGTAGGGTCGGGTTATGGGCCAGACCTGCGCCACGTACAGTAGCACCGAGGAGTACCTCACACCTGATTGACCAGGGTTTTGCCCGCAATGGAGAGGGAGCGTTGCTCCCACCAGCCCAGTTTCTGTCTTACCTTTCCTATGCGCTCCTTCCCAGTTTTTGGTGCACGCCCCAGCAGCTCCGAACCATATCCCCAGCACCTTCAGGTAATCTGACCTGACAGTGAAGGGGACAAAGGACCGGTCGGCCCAGTTCCCAAAGAACATGGCCTCGCTCTTGCCCCGGTTTACCTTGGCTCCAGAGGCCAGTTCAAACTGGTCGCAGGTGGTCAAGAGCCTGCGTACAGACGCAGGATCCGAGCAGAAGACGGCAACGTCGTCCATGTACAGGGAGGCCTTGACTTGCATTGCCTCCACTGCCAGGGATCGTCACTCCTCTTATCCCCGGATCCCTCCTGATGGACTCGGCAAAAGGTTCTATGCAGCACACAAAAAGGGCAGAGGAGAGAGGGCAGCCCTGCCTGACTCCAGATCTGATCTGGAACTTTTCTGATTCCCACCCATTGATTGAGACTGCGCTATAGATGTTTGTGTAGAGCAGTTTGATCCAATTGCGAATTCCTCCCCAAACCCCATTTTTGGAGAGCACATCCATCATGTAGGTGTGCGATATTCTGTCAAAAGCCTTCTCCTGGTCAAGGGCTGATGAGGCAAGTGTCCCACCCCCCCTGTCCTGCACGTAGGCGATCGTATCCCTGAGTAGCGCGAGGCTATCAGAGATCTTCCTGCCGGGTACAGCACAGGTCTGGTCAGGGTGGATCACCGACTACCAGAGCAGACCTGACCCGATTGGCGATGACCTTTGCTAGAATTTTGTAGTCCACATTCAACAGTGAAATGGGTCGCCAATTTCGAATTTCTTCCCTTTCCCCTTCTGCTTGTAGATGAGGGTGATGATGCCTTTCCTCATGGACTCTGACATGCTGCCTTCCAGAAGCATACTCTCGTACACTTCCAGCAGGTCTGGGCCCATCCAGTCCCACAGAGCCGAATACAACTCAACCGGTAAGCCGTCGCTTCCGGGGGTTTTACTCGTCTCGAAGGACTTGGCGGCCCTTTGTCAGCTCGTCCAGAGTTAGTGGTTTGTCCAGGTTTTCCAGCTCGCTGTCGCCTATGACCTCCGTGATGGTCGACAGGAAGGTCTGGGAAACAGTACTATCTGTTGGCTTCAGGTCATACAGTCCCGGCATAAAGGATTGGCTGATCCTCAGGATGTCAGACTGCGATGACTTTTCAGAGCCATCTTCTTCCTTCAGGCTGCTGATCACAGAGGTCTCTCTGTGCACCTTTTGGAAGAAGAAGCGTGAGCACTTTCGTCCTGCTCCACGGAGCGGACTCTGGAACGGAAGATAACCTTGGAGGCCTCCGAGGTGTAGAGCGAGGCTTGCTGGCTCTTCACCTCTTGGAGATCCTCCTTGACATCCACCCCCCATCGACTGCAGCTGGAGCAAATTTTGCATACTTTTCTGGAGCCTGGACATGACCCCTCGTCTCTCTCTCACCTTCTGAACGCCCTTGAGGATGAAAAACCTCTTGATATTCCCCTTGATTGCTTCCCACCAGAGATGTGGGGCCTCAAAGAGGGGTTTCACGGTTCTCCAACCTTTGTAATCCCTCCTGAGTTCCTCGATGTTCTCAGGGGTCAGCAGTTTTACATTTAGCTTCCACGTCCCCTGCCTACCCCCCTGGTCTTCCTGCAGGTGGCAGTCGGCCAGTAGGAGGCAGTGGTCAGAGAAGAACACCGGCGTTACGTCGGTGGACCTGACCGTGAAAGCTCGGGACACCAAAAAAGAAGTCTATCCTAGAGCGGACGGACCCGTCTGGCCCGTGACCATGTGTATCTACGCTGCGCGCCGTCTGCAGGGTTGCTGCAGACGTCGAGCAGCTTGGCGTCTTTTTAACCGTTTCCATCAGGAGTCTGGACGTAGCGTCTAGTTTGCTGTCGGCTTTGCTGGATCGTCCAGCCGCATCGATGATGCAGTTGAAGTCACCACCCAGGATGACCGGCTTGGAGGTGCCAACAGCAGTGGGAGTTGCTGAAGAACTGCCAGCCGCTCACTTTTTACGGCCCGGGGCGTACACATTAATAGTCTGAGAGGGGTGTTTTTGTATTTCACGTCTGCTACGAGGAGGCGCCCGCCCACCACCTCCTTAACGTCCGGAGATGGTGAAGTTGCCTCCCCCGCAGCAGAATACCCAGGCCGGAGGAGCGGCCGTCACGTTTCCTCCTGACCAGATGGATGGGCCCGTGGGACCACCAGCTCGACAGCGTCTGTAGTTGCTGAGGTGCGGAATTTCCGCACTCCCTGCAGGAACAGTAGGTCAGCTTTTACATTTGCCAAATAGTTGAGTGTGGCTACACACCGCGAAGTATCTTTGATGCTTCGCACATTATGGATGCAATTTTTTAAAACCCATTATAAAAAGATAGATTTACCAGTCTCAAGAGTCCAGAGTCGAGACAGTTGGCTGTTCCAGCTGTTGAATGTTCCCCAGCATGCCGGTGGTGCTCGCAAACTTTAGCACAGTTGCAGGGCTGAGAAAACTGTTCTGGTCCGTACTGGCCCCGTGATTTGGATGCAGATGCATTGGGGGGGTGGTGTAGCCCTGGGGTTCGTCGTGGCAGTCAGTAGGTGTTGGGTTGCAGGCCGGTCTTCACCTGGGTTGTTGCTGCTCGTTGCTAGCGGGGGTTGGTCTGTGACCTGTTTTCTTCCCGGTCGGTGGTCTGGGGGGTCTGTGCCTTCGTTCCACGTTGGTGCTTTGCCTCTTTATCTGAGGCCGATTCTTGTCCTGTTTTCCCTCATCGGATGAGGTGTCGGCACTAAGTGCGCCGGCTGAGAGGTGTCGCTTTTTGCCACTACCCCTCAGGGGGTTCTTCAGTTTTGTTTTTTTGTTTCCTCTTACGTTTGTCCCTGTTCACGGTTTCCCAGGGCTCTTTATTCTTTGTCCCATCCTCTTCCTCTTCCATTGAGTGTTCCTCATCAGATGGGGCTGGGGCTGGGTTGTCAGGAGGTGCTGGGGCCTCCTCTTTTTGTTGGGGGCCCTTTTGTTGCTTTTCCTCATTCTGAGCCGTGGTGTCTTTTTCGGTGGAGGG
Organism: Scyliorhinus torazame; assembly: GCF_047496885.1. Classification (NCBI taxonomy): domain Eukaryota; kingdom Metazoa; phylum Chordata; class Chondrichthyes; order Carcharhiniformes; family Scyliorhinidae; genus Scyliorhinus; species Scyliorhinus torazame. Next base: position 8,444 of record NW_027308914.1, read on the forward strand.
TGTATGCACCTCCTCTCTGGTCGCCTTTTTAACTCCGCTGCTGATGATTTCAGCGTATGTTGCCCCGCGTTTCGGGCAGGCCCTGTAAAGATGGCCGGCCTCCCCACCACAGGTTGCAGCACTTGTCTTTTTTGCAGTCCTTATTCATGTGTCCCTCCTGCCTGCAGTTCTTGCAGAAGGTCACACTGCAGTTTGCGGCAACATGCCCCGTTTTGCCACAGGTGTGGCATACTCGTGGCTGTCCCACATAGTAGAGGTAGCCACGATTTACTCCAATAGCGAAATTGGAGGGGGGGATGCAGGATGGCTCCGTTGCTGTCCGTTCTTAGGGTCACCTTGACCTGGTGCTCACTTTGTCCAGATGCCGAAGGTGTCTTTCACTTGCACGCTGTCACTTTTCAGCTCAGCGTACCTGGCGAGGAACGTGAGCACATCAGATACAGGGACGTGGGGGTTGTACGTGTGCAGTGTAACAACCCGATTTCGCTGTGCCGGTAGCGTAAACAGAGGTTCCGCAGTCAGGATCGACAAGGGACTCTGGTTACCTTTTTCCTTGAAGACGTTCAAGAATTGATGCACGCTGCGACGCTCTTGAAGGTGACATCAAAGAAACCATTCTTGGGGAAGTTTTGCAAGCAGAAGATCTCTGTTGCTTTAAACCCACAGCACTCGAGCAGCACCTTCTTCACGAAGTGTTTCCGGTCCAAAGGTGGACTCTCCATCCGTTTTCTTCACTGTGACCTCGGACAGTGTTTCGCACGCCCCAGCCTGGTGGGTCGGGATGCAGCTGCATCCATAGCTCGTACGTTGGGTGTGAAACTGTATCGGCGTTAGGCCTAAACCCGAGGTTTAGGCCAGCATGTAGATCCACCAATAGCAGCCAAGCTCCAAACGTTTCTTCTTTGACGACTTCAATCCTCCGAGTTCTCCAATCCACGATCGTCATCGAAATCCTCAGCTTCCCTCGATCAAATGAGACTACACTTGATCGTAGCCAAAAGGCCGAGAAGCGGAGTAATCCACATTCAACAGTGAAATGATGTGGAGATGCCGGCGTTGGACTGGGGTGAGCACAGTACGAAGTCTTACAACACCAGGTAAAGTCCAACAGGTTTGTTTCGATGTCACTAGCTTTCGGAGCGCTGCTCCTTCTCAGGTGAATGAAGAGGTATGCTCCAGAAACATATATATAGACAGATTCAAAGATGCCAGACAATGCTTGGAATGCGAGCATTAGCAGGTGATTAAATCTTTACAGATCCAGAGATGGGTAACCCCAGGTTTGAGAGGTGTGAAATTGTGTCAAGCCAGGACAGTTGGTAGGATTTTTGCAGTGAAATGGGTGGTCAATTTTGAATTTGTTTGCTTTCCCCCTTGTGCTTGTAAGATGAGGCCTTTCGTCATCCTTCATCACACCCCGTAGAAGCTGAGTAGCAGCAGCCACTTGACGAAGCGTTTTGTTGTGTGATGAAAGAAATGTGAATAAAGTGTATATTTGATGTGGTTTGAGCTGTTTTTTGGACTTTGAAATTCCCCATAAAGGGGTGGTGTGCACCGTTCCTGGAGATACTGCAATACCAGGTCGATGCGTGGAGTGGACGGAGCAAGCCCCTATTCCATCTCCCTGCTCCAAAAATCAATTTAATATATGGTCCCCAGATAAGGGACGTATCAGATATTAAACTGATAAGAACAGATTTTTTTTTTTTTTTTTTTTCAAAAAAATATACTTTATTCATAAAAATTTATCATGAGCATTACAGAAACATTTCAAATTGTCTTGACTGTACATTTTCCGGCAGGGTTACATGTTGCCTTGACTTTCTTTCATTCAATTTTGATATTGTCGTACACATATCACTCTTTACATTACAATTCCTTCTTAAATATTTACATTGTCATGTTTGTTTTTGTACATTGGAGTGTTGGTTGCCCAGACCGAGGGGCTTTACACTGTTACGCTCCCCTCGGTGTACATTTGCTGGAAAGACTTTACACAGTGGTCTTTCCCCATTGCGCCTTGGCGGCAGCTGCCCCAAGCTTGAGTGCGTCCCCTCAGCACGTAGTCCTGGACCTTGGAATGTGCCAGTCTGCAACACTCGGTCGAGACAATTCTTTGCACTGGAAGATCAGCGAGTTTCGGGCAGACCAAAGAGCGTCTTTTACCGAGTTGATGACCTTCCAGCAGCAGTTGATATTTGTCTCGGTGTGTGTCCCTGGAAAACAGTCCGTAGAGCACAGAGTCCTGTGTCACAGATCTGTTTGGGATAAACCTTGACAAATACCACTGCATCTCTCTCCAGACCTTCTTTGCAAAGGCACATTCCACAAGGAGGTGTGTGACCGTCTCATTTCCGCCACAGCCACTCCGAGGGCAGCGTGCATTGGTGCAGAGCCTTCGGGTGTGCATGAAGAATCTGACAGGGAGGGCCCTTCTCACCACCAGCCAAGCTAGGTCTTGGTGCTTGTTTGAAAGTTCTGGTGATGAGGCGTTCTGCAGATGACTCTGGCAGTCTGCTCAGGGGAACCATCCAACGTCCTCCACGGTCTCTTTTTCCCTGAGGGCCTCGAGGACATTACGTGCTGACCACTGCTTCATTGCCTTGTGGTCAAAGGTGTTTTCCTTCAAAAACTTTTCCACAAAGGACAGGTGGTACGGTACGGTCCAACTACTTGGAGCGTTCCGTGGCAATGAGGCCAGGCCCATCCTTCGCAACACCGGGGACAGGTAGAACCTCAGTATGTAGTGACACTTGGTGTTTGCATACTGGGGGTCCACGCACAGCTTGATGCAGCTGGACACAAAGGTGGCCAACAGGATGAGGGAGGCGTTGGGTACGTTCCGCCCCTCCCTTCTCCAGAGGTTTGTACATGGTGTCCCTTCGGACACGGTCCATCTTGGATCGCCAGATAAATTTGAAGATGGCCCGGGTGACTGCTGTGGCGTAGGGTCGGGTTATGGGCCAGACCTGCGCCACGTACAGTAGCACCGAGAGTACCTCACACCTGATGACCAGGGTTTTGCCCGCAATGGAGAGGGAGCGTTGCTCCCACCAGCCCAGTTTCTGTCTTACCTTTCTATGCGTTCCTCCCAGTTTTTGGTGCACGCCCCAGCAGCTCGAACCATATCCCCAGCACCTTCAGGTAATCTGACCTGACAGTGAAGGGGACAAAGGACCGGTCGGCCCAGTTCCCAAAGAACATGGCCTCGCTCTTGCCCCGGTTTACCTTGGCTCCAGAGGGCCAGTTCAAACTGGTCGCAGGTGGTCAAGAGCCTGCGTACAGACGCAGGATCCGAGCAGAAGACGGCAACGTCGTCCATGTACAGGGAGGCCTTGACTTGCATGCCTCCACTGCCTGGGATCGTCACTCCTCTTATACCCGGATCCCTCCTGATGGACTCGGCAAAAGGTTCTATGCAGCACACAAAAAGGGCAGAGGAGAGAGGGCAGCCCTGCCTGACTCCAGATCTGATCTGGAACTTTTCTGATTCCCACCCATTGATTGAGACTGCGCTATAGATGTTTGTGTAGAGCAGTTTGATCCAATTGCGAATTCCCTCCCCAAACCCCATTTTGGAGAGCACATCCATCATGTAGGTGTGTGATATTCTGTCAAAGCCTTCTCCTGGTCAAGGCTGATGAGGCAAGTGTCCACCCCCCTGTCCTGCACGTAGGCGATCGTATCCCTGAGTAGCGCGAGGCTATCAGAGATCTTCCTGCCGGGTACAGCACAGGTCTGGTCAGGGTGGATCACCGACTCCAGAGCAGACCTGACCCGATTGGCGATGACCTTTGCTAGAATTTTGTAGTCCACATTCAACAGTGAAATGGGTCGCCAATTTCGAATTTCTTCCCTTTCCCCCTTCTGCTTGTAGATGAGGGTGATGATGCCTTTCCTCATGGACTCTGACATGCTGCCTTCCAGAAGCATACTCTCGTACACTTCCAGCAGGTCTGGGCCCATCCAGTCCCACAGAGCCGAATACAACTCAACCGGTAAGCCGTCGCTTCCGGGAGTTTTACTCGTCTCGAAGGACTTGGCGGCCTTTGTCAGCTCGTCCAGAGTTAGTGGTTTGTCCAGGTTTTCCAGCTCGCTGTCGCCTATGACCTCCGTGATAGTCGACAGGAAGGTCTGGGAAACAGTGCTATCTGTTGGCTTCAGGTCATACAGTCCGGCATAAAAGGATTGGCTGATCCTCAGGATGTCAGACTGCGATGACTTTTCAGAGCCATCTTCTTCCTTCAGGCTGCTGATCACAGAGGTGTCTCTGTGCACCTTTTGGAAGAAGAAGCGTGAGCACTTTTCGTCCTGCTCCACGGAGCGGACTCTGGAACGGAAGATAACCTTGGAGGCCTCCGAGGTGTAGAGCGAGGCTTGCTGGCTCTTCACCTCTTGGAGATCCTCCTTGACATCCACCCCCATCGACTGCAGCTGGAGCAAATTTTGCATACTTTTCTGGAGCCTGGACATGACCCCTCGTCTCTCTCTCACCTTTTGAACGCCCTTGAGGATGAAAAACCTCTTGATATTCCCCTTGATTGCTTCCCACCAGAGATGTGGGGCCTCAAAGAGGGGTTTCACGGTTCTCCAACCTTTGTAATCCCTCCTGAGTTCCTCGATGTTCTCAGGGGTCAGCAGTTTTACATTTAGCTTCCACGTCCCCCTGCCTACCCCCTGGTCTTCCTGCAGGTGGCAGTCGGCCAGTAGGAGGCAGTGGTCAGAGAAGAACACCGGCGTTACGTCGGTGGACCTGACCGTGAAAGCTCGGGACACAAAAAAGAAGTCTATCCTGGAGCGGACGGACCCGTCTGGCCGTGACCATGTGTATCTACGCTGCGCGCCGTCTGCAGGGTTGCTGCAGACGTCGAGCAGCTTGGCGTCTTTTACCGTTTCCATCAGGAGTCTGGACGTAGCGTCTAGTTTGCTGTCGGCTTTGCTGGATCGTCCAGCCGCATCGATGATGCAGTTGAAGTCACCACCCAGGATGACCGGCTTGGAGGTGGCCAACAGCAGTGGGAGTTGCTGAAGAACTGCCAGCCGCTCACTTTTTACGGCCGGGGCGTACACATTAATAAGTCTGAGAGGGGTGTTTTTGTATTTCACGTCTGCTACGAGGAGGCGCCCGCCCACCACCTCCTTAACGTCGGAGATGGTGAAGTTGCCTCCCCGCAGCAGAATACCCAGGCCGGAGGAGCGGCAGTCGTTTCCTCCTGACCAGATGGATGGCCCGTGGGACCACCAGCTCGACCAGCGCCTGTAGTTGCTGAGGTGCGGAATTCCGCACTCCTGCAGGAACAGTAGGTCAGCTTTTACATTTGCCAAATAGTTGAGTGTGGCTACACACCGCGAAGTATCTTTGATGCTTCGCACATTTATGGATGCAATTTTTAAACCCATTATAAAAAAGATAGATTTACCAGTCTCAAGAGTCCAGAGTCTATACAGTTGGCTGTTCCAGCTGTTCGATGTTCCCCAGCATGCCGGTGGTGCTCGCAAACTTTAGCACAGTTGCAGGGCTGAGAAAGCTGTTCTGGTCCGTACTGGCCCCGTGATTTTGATGCAGATGCATTGGGGGGGTGATGTAGCCCTGGCGTTCGTCATGGCAGTCAGTAGGTGTTGGGGTTGCAGGCCGGTCTTCACCTGGGTTGTTGCTGCTCGTTGCTATCGGGGGTTGGTCTGTGACCTTGTTTCCTTCCCGGTCGGTGGTCTGGGGGGTCTGTGCCTTCCGTTCCACGTTGGTGCTTTGCCTCTTTATTTGAGGCCGATTCTTGTCCTGTTTTCCCTCATCGGATGAGGTGTCGGCGCTAAGTGCGCCGGCTGAGAGGTGTCGCTTTTTGCCACTACCCCTCGGGGGGTTCTTCAGTTTGTTTTTTTGTTTCCGCTTTCGTTTGTCCCTGTTCACTGTTTCCCAGGGCTCTTTATTCTTTGTCCCATCCTCTTCCTCTTCCATTGAGTGTTCCTCATCAGATGGGGCTGGGGTTGGGTTGTCAGGAGGTGCTGGGGCCTCTTCTTTTTGTTGGGGGCCCTTTTGTTGCTTTTCCTCATTCAGAGCCGTGGTGTCTTTTCCGGTGGAGGGTGTATGCACCTCCTCTCTGGTCGCCTTTTTAACTCCGCTGCTGATGATTTCAGCGTATGTTGCCCCGCGTTTCGGGCAGGCCCTGTAAAGATGGCCGGCCTCCCCACACAGGTTGCAGCACTTGTCTTCTTTGCAGTCCTTAGTCATGTGTCCCTCCTGCCTGCAGTTCTTGCAGAAGGTCACACTGCAGTTTGCGGCAACATGCCCCGTTTTGCCACAGGTGTGGCATACACGTGGCTGTCCCACGTAGTAGAGGTAGCCACGATTTACTCCAATAGCGAAATTGGAGGGGGGATGCAGGATGGCTCCGTTGCTGTCCGTTCTTAGGGTCACCTTGACCTGGTGCTCACTTGTCCAGATGCCGAAGGTGTCTTTCACTTGCACGCTGTCACTTTTCAGCTCAGCGTACCTGGCGAGGAACGTGAGCACATCAGATACAGGGACGTGGGGGTTGTACGTGTGCAGTGTAACAACCCGATTTCGCTGTGCCGGTAGCGTAAACAGAGGTTCCGCAGTCAGGATCGACAAGGGACTCTGGTTACCTTTTTCCTTGAAGACGTTCAAGAATTTGATGCACGCTGCGACGCTCTTGAAGGTGACATCAAAGAAACCATTCTTGGGGAAGTTTTGCAAGCAGAAGATCTCTGTTGCTTTAAACCCACAACACTCGAGCAGCACCCTCTTCACGAAGTGTTTCCGGTCCAAAGGTGACTCTCCCTCCGTTTTCTTTACTGTGACTCGGACAGTGTTTCGCACTCCCCAGCCTGGTGGTCGGGATGCAGCTGCATCCATAGCTCGTACGTTGGGTGTGAAACTGTATCGGCGTTAGGCCTAAACCCGAGGTTTAGGCCAGCATGTAGATCCACCAATAGCAGCCAAGCTCCAAACGTTTCCTCTTTGACGACTTCAATCCCTCCGAGTTCTCCAATCCACGATCGACATGGAAATCCTCAGCTTCTCTCGATCAAATGAGACTACACTTGATCTTAGCCAAAAGGCCGAGAAGCGGAGTAATCCACATTCAACAGTGAAATGATGTGGAGATGCCGGCGTTGGACTGGGGTGAGCACAGTACGAAGTCTTACAACACCAGGTTAAAGTCCAACAGGTTTGTTTCGATGTCACTAGCTTTCGGAGCGCTGCTCCTTCCTCAGGTGAATGAAGAGGTATGCTCCAGAAACATATATATAGACAGATTCAAAGATGCCAGACAATGCTTGGAATGCGAGCATTAGCAGGTGATTAAATCTTTACAGATCCAGAGATGGGGTAACCCCAGGTTTGGGAGGTGTGAATTGTGTCAAGCCAGGACAGTTGGTAGGATTTTGCAGTGAAATGGGTGGTCAATTTTGAATTTGTTTGCTTTCCCCCTTGTGCTTGTAAGATGAGGCCTTTCGTCATCCTTCATCACACCCCGTAGAAGCTGAGTAGCAGCAGCCACTTGACGAAGCGTTTTGTTGTGTGATGAAAGAAATGTGAATAAAGTGTATATTTGTATGTGTTTGAGCTGTTTTTTGACTTTGAAATTCCCCATAAAGGGGTGGTGTGCACCGTTCCTGGAGATACTGCAATACCAGGTCGATGCGTGGAGTGGACGGAGCAAGCCCCTATTCCATCTCCCTGCTCCAAAAATCAATTTAATATATGGTCCCCAGATAAGGGACGTATCAGATATTAAACTGATAAGAACAGATTTTTTTTTTTTTTTTTTTCAAAAAAATATACTTTATTCATAAAAATTTATCATGAGCATTTCAGAAACATTTCAAATTGTCTTGACTGTACATTTTCGGCAGGGTTACATGTTGCCTTGACTTTCTTTCATTCAATTTTGATATTGTCGTACACATATCACTCTTTACATTACAATTCCTTCTTAAATATTTACAGTGGCATGTTTGTTTTATACATTGGGGTGTTGATTGCCCAGACCGAGGGGCTTTACACTGTTACGCGCCCCTCGGTGTACATTTGCTGGAAAGACTTTACACTGTGGTCTTTCCCCATTGCGCCTTGGCGGCAGCTGCCCCAAGCTTGAGTGCGTCCCTCAGCACGTAGTCCTGGACCTTGGAATGTGCCAGTCTGCAACACTCGGTCGAGGACAATTCTTTGCACTGGAAGATCAGCAAGTTTCGGGCAGACCAAAGAGCGTCTTTTACCGAGTTGATGACCTTCCAGCAGCAGTTGATATTTGTCTCGGTGTGTGTCCCTGGAAACAGTCCGTAGAGCACAGAGTCCTGTGTCACAGATCTGTTTGGGATAAACCTTGACAAATACCACTGCATCTCTCTCCAGACCTTCTTTGCAAAGGCACATTCCACAAGGAGGTGTGTGACCGTCTCATTTCCCCCACAGCCACTCCGAGGGCAGCGTGCATTGGTGCAGAGCCTTCGGGTGTGCATGAAGAATCTGACAGGGAGGGCCTTTCTCACCACCAGCCAAGCTAGGTTTTGGTGCTTGTTTGAAAGTTCTGGTGATGAGGCGTTCTGCCAGATGACTCTGGCAGTCTGCTCAGGGAACCATCCAACGTCCTCCACGGTCTCCTTTTCCCTGAGGGCCTCGAGGACATTACGTGCTGACCACTGCTTCATTGCCTTGTGGTCAAAGGTGTTTTCCTTCAAAAACTTTTCCACAAAGGACAGGTGGTACGGTACGGTCCAACTACTTGGAGCGTTCCGCGGCAATGAGGCCAGGCCCATCCTTCGCAACACCGGGGACAGGTAGAACCTCAGTATGTAGTGACACTTGGTGTTTGCATACTGGGGGTCCACGCACAGCTTGATGCAGCTGGACACAAAGGTGGCCAACAGGATGAGGGAGGCGTTGGGTACGTTCCGCCCTCCCTTCTCCAGAGGTTTGTACATGGTGTCCCTTCGGACACGGTCCATCTTGGATCGCCAGATAAATTTGAAGATGGCCCGGGTGACTGCTGTGGCGTAGGGTCGGGTTATGGGCCAGACCTGCGCCACGTACAGTAGCACCGAGAGTACCTCACACCTGATGACCAGGGTTTTGCCCGCAATGGAGAGGGAGCGTTGCTCCCACCAGCCCAGTTTTTGTCTTACCTTTCCTATGCGCTCCTCCCAGTTTTTGGTGCACGCCCCAGCAGCTCCGAACCATATCCCCAGCACCTTCAGGTAATCTGACCTGACAGTGAAGGGGACAAAGGACCGGTCGGCCCAGTTCCCAAAGAACATGGCCTCGCTCTTGCCCCGGTTTACCTTGGCTCCAGAGGCCAGTTCAAACTGGTCGCAGGTGGTCAAGAGCCTGCGTACCGACGCAGGATCCGAGCAGAAGACGGCGACGTCGTCCATGTACAGGGAGGCCTTGACTTGCATGCCTCCACTGCCTGGGATCGTCACTCCCCTTATGCCCGGATCCCTCCTGATGGACTCGGCAAAAGGTTCTATGCAGCACACAAAAAGGGCAGAGGAGAGAGGGCAGCCCTGCCTGACTCCAGATCTGATCTGGAACTTTTCTGATTCCCACCCATTGATTGAGACTGCGCTGTAGATGTTTGTGTAGAGCAGTTTGATCCAATTGCGAATTCCCTCCCCAAACCCCATTTTGGAGAGCACATCCATCATGTAGGTGTGCGATATTCTGTCAAAAGCCTTCTCCTGGTCAAGGCTGATGAGGCAAGTGTCCACCCCCCTGTCCTGCACGTAGGCGATCGTATCCCTGAGTAGCGCGAGGCTATCCGAGATCTTCCTGCCGGGTACAGCACAGGTCTGGTCAGGGTGGATCACCGACTCCAGAGCAGACCTGACCCGATTGGCGATGACCTTTGCTAGAATTTTGTAGTCCACATTCAACAGTGAAATGGGTCGCCAATTTCGAATTTCTTCCCTTTCCCCCTTCTGCTTGTAGATGAGGGTGATGATGCCTTTCCTCATGGACTCTGACATGCTGCCTTCCAGAAGCATACTCTCGTACACTTCCAGCAGGTCTGGGCCCATCCAGTCCCACAGAGCCGAATACAACTCAACCGGTAAGCCGTCGCTTCCGGGAGTTTTACTCGTCTCGAAGGACTTGGCGGCCTTTGTCAGCTCGTCCAGAGTTAGTGGTTTGTCCAGGTTTTCCAGCTCGCTGTCGCCTATGACCTCCGTGATAGTCGACAGGAAGGTCTGGGAACCAGTGCTATCTGTTGGCTTCAGGTCATACAGTCCGGCATAAAAGGATTGGCTGATCCTCAGGATGTCAGACTGCGATGACTTTTCAGAGCCATCTTCTTCCTTCAGGCTGCTGATCACAGAGGTCTCTCTGTGCACCTTTTGGAAGAAGAAGCGTGAGCACTTTTCGTCCTGCTCCACGGAGCGGACTCTGGAACGGAAGATAACCTTGGAGGCCTCCGAGGTGTAGAGCGAGGCTTGCTGGCTCTTCACCTCTTGGAGATCCTCCTTGACATCCACCCCCATCGACTGCAGCTGGAGCAAATTTTGCATACTTTTCTGGAGACTGGACATGACCCCTCGTCTCTCTCTCACCTTTTGAACGCCCTTGAGGATGAAAAACCTCTTGATATTCCCCTTGATTGCTTCCCACCAGAGATGTGGGGCCTCAAAGAGGGGTTTCACGGTTCTCCAACCTTTGTAATCCCTCCTGAGTTCCTCGATGTTCTCAGGGGTCAGCAGTTTTACATTTAGCTTCCACGTCCCCCTGCCTACCCCCTGGTCTTCCTGCAGGTGGCAGTCGGCCAGTAGGAGGCAGTGGTCAGAGAAGAACACCGGCGTTACGTCGGTGGACCTGACCGTGAAAGCTCGGGACACAAAAAAGAAGTCTATCCTGGAGCGGACGGACCCGTCTGGCCGTGACCACGTGTATCTACGCTGCGCGCCGTCTGCAGGGTTGCTGCAGACGTCGAGCAGCTTGGCGTCTTTTACCGTTTCCATCAGGAGTCTGGACGTAGCGTCTAGTTTGCTGTCGGCTTTGCTGGATCGTCCAGCCGCATCGATGATGCAGTTGAAGTCACCACCCAGGATGACCGGCTTGGAGGTGGCCAACAGCAGTGGGAGTTGCTGAAGGACCGCCAGCCGCTCACTTTTTACGGCCGGGGCGTACACATTAATAAGTCTGAGAGGGGTGTTTTTGTATTTCACGTCTGCTACGAGGAGGCGCCCGCCCACCACCTCCTTAACGTCGGAGATGGTGAAGTTGCCTCCCCGCAGCAGAATACCCAGGCCGGAGGAGCGGCAGTCGTTTCCTCCTGACCAGATGGATGGCCCGTGGGACCACCAGCTCGACCAGCGCCTGTAGTTGCTGAGGTGCGGAATTCCGCACTCCTGCAGGAACAGTAGGTCAGCTTTTACATTTGCCAAATGGTTGAGTGTGGCTACACACCGCGAAGTATCTTTGATGCTTCGCACATTTATGGATGCAATTTTTAAACCCATTATAAAAAAGATAGATTTACCAGTCTCAAGAGTCCAGAGTCTATACAGTTGGCTGTTCCAGCTGTTCGATGTTCCCCAGCATGCCGGTGGTGCTCGCAAACTTTAGCACAGTTGCAGGGCTGAGAAAGCTGTTCTGGTCCGTACTGGCCCCGTGATTTTGATGCAGATGCATTGGGGGGGTGATGTAGCCCTGGCGTTCGTCATGGCAGTCAGTAGGTGTTGGGGTTGCAGGCCGGTCTTCACCTGGGTTGTTGCTGCTCGTTACTATCGGGGGTTGGTCTGTGACCTTGTTTCCTTCCCGGTCGGTGGTCTGGGGGGTCTGTGCCTTCCGTTCCACGTTGGTGCTTTGCCTCTTTATTTGAGGCCGATTCTTGTCCTGTTTTCCCTCATCGGATGAGGTGTCGGCGCTAAGTGCGCCGGCTGAGAGGTGTCGCTTTTTGCCACTACCCCTCGGGGGGTTCTTCAGTTTGTTTTTTTGTTTCCGCTTTCGTTTGTCCCTGTTCACTGTTTCCCAGGGCTCTTTATTCTTTGTCCCATCCTCTTCCTCTTCCATTGAGTGTTCCTCATCAGATGGGGCTGGGGTTGGGTTGTCAGGAGGTGCTGGGGCCTCTTCTTTTTGTTGGGGGCCCTTTTGTTGCTTTTCCTCATTCTGAGCCGTGGTGTCTTTTTTGGTGGAGGGTGTATGCACCTCCTCTCTGGTCGCCTTTTTAACTCCGCTGCTGATGATTTCAGCGTATGTCGCCCCGCGTTTCGGGCAGGCCCTGTAAAGATGGCCGGCCTCCCCACACAGGTTGCAGCACTTGTCTTCTTTGCAGTCCTTAGTCATGTGTCCCTCCTGCCTGCAGTTCTTGCAGAAGGTCACACTGCAGTTTGCGGCAACATGCCCCGTTTTGCCACAGGTGTGGCATACACGTGGCTGTCCCACGTAGTAGAGGTAGCCACGATTTACTCCAATAGCGAAATTGGAGGGGGGATGCAGGATGGCTCCGTTGCTGTCCGTTCTTAGGGTCACCTTGACCTGGTGCTCACTTGTCCAGATGCCGAAGGTGTCTTTCACTTGCACGCTGTCACTTTTCAGCTCAGCGTACCTGGCGAGGAACGTGAGCACATCAGATACAGGGACGTGGGGGTTGTACGTGTGCAGTGTAACAACCCGATTTCGCTGTGCCGGTAGCGTAAACAGAGGTTCCGCAGTCAGGATCGACAAGGGACTCTGGTTACCTTTTTCCTTGAAGACGTTCAAGAATTTGATGCACGCTGCGACGCTCTTGAAGGTGACATCAAAGAAACCATTCTTGGGGAAGTTTTGCAAGCAGAAGATCTCTGTTGCTTTAAACCCACAGCACTCGAGCAGCACCTTCTTCACGAAGTGTTTCCGGTCCAAAGGTGACTCTCCATCCGTTTTCTTCACTGTGACTCGGACAGTGTTTCGCACGCCCCAGCCTGGTGGTCGGGATGCAGCTGCATCCATAGCTCGTACGTTGGGTGTGAAACTGTATCGGCGTTAGGCCTAAACCCGAGGTTTAGGCCAGCATGTAGATCCACCAATAGCAGCCAAGCTCCAAACGTTTCTTCTTTGACGACTTCAATCCCTCCGAGTTCTCCAATCCACGATCGACATGGAAATCCTCAGCTTCCCTCGATCAAATGAGACTACACTTGATCTTAGCCAAAAGGCCGAGAAGCGGAGTAATCCACATTCAACAGTGAAATGATGTGGAGATGCCGGCGTTGGACTGGGGTGAGCACAGTACGAAGTCTTACAACACCAGGTTAAAGTCCAACAGGTTTGTTTCGATGTCACTAGCTTTCGGAGCGCTGCTCCTTCCTCAGGTGAATGAAGAGGTATGCTCCAGAAACATATATATAGACAGATTCAAAGATGCCAGACAATGCTTGGAATGCGACCATTAGCAGGTGATTAAATCTTTACAGATCCAGAGATGGGGTAACCCCAGGTTTGAGAGGTGTGAATTGTGTCAAGCCAGGACAGTTGGTAGGATTTTGCAGTGAAATGGGTGGTCAATTTTGAATTTGTTTGCTTTCCCCCTTGTGCTTGTAAGATGAGGGTGATGATGCCTTTTGTCATCCTTCATCATACCGGGGCCAGGTAGAAGCTGAGTAGCAGCAGCCACTTGACGAAGCGTTTTGTTGTGTGATGAAAGAAATGTGAATAAAGTGTATATTTGTATGTGTTTGAGCTGTTTTTTGACTTTGAAATTCCCCATAAAGGGGTGGTGTGCACCGTTCCTGGAGATACTGCAATACCAGGTCGATGCGTGGAGTGGACGGAGCAAGCCCCTATTCCATCTCCCTGCTCCAAAAATCAATTTAATATATGGTCCCCAGATAAGGGACGTATCAGATATTAAACTGATAAGAACAGATTTTTTTTTTTTTTTTTTTTCAAAAAAATATACTTTATTCATAAAAATTTATCATGAGCATTACAGAAACATTTCAAATTGTCTTGACTGTACATTTCCGGCAGGGTTACATGTTGCCTTGACTTTCTTTCATTCAATTTTGATATTGTCGTACACATATCACTCTTTACATTACAATTCCTTCTTAAATATTTACATTGTCATGTTTGTTTTTGTACATTGGAGTGTTGGTTGCCCAGACCGAGGGGCTTTACACTGTTACGCTCCCCTCGGTGTACATTTGCTGCAAAGACTTTACACAGTGGTCTTTCCCCATTGCGCCTTGGCGGCAGCTGCCCCAAGCTTGAGTGCGTCCCTCAGCACGTAGTCCTGGACCTTGGAATGTGCCAGTCTGCAACACTCGGTCGAGGACAATTCTTTGCACTGGAAGATCAGCAAGTTTCGGGCAGACCAAAGAGCGTCTTTTACCGAGTTGATGACCTTCCAGCAGCAGTTGATATTTGTCTCGGTGTGTGTCCCTGGAAACAGTCCGTAGAGCACAGAGTCCTGTGTCACAGATCTGTTTGGGATAAACCTTGACAAATACCACTGCATCTCTCTCCAGACCTTCTTTGCAAAGGCACATTCCACAAGGAGGTGTGTGACCGTCTCATTTCCCCCACAGCCACTCCGAGGGCAGCGTGCATTGGTGCAGAGCCTTCGGGTGTGCATGAAGAATCTGACAGGGAGGGCCTTTCTCACCACCAGCCAAGCTAGGTCTTGGTGCTTGTTTGAAAGTTCTGGTGATGAGGCGTTCTGCCAGATGACTCTGGCAGTCTGCTCAGGGAACCAACCAACGTCCTCCACGGTCTCCTTTTCCCTGAGGGCCTCGAGGACATTACGTGCTGACCACTGCTTCATTGCCTTGTGGTCAAAGGTGTTTTCCTTCAAAAACTTTTCCACAAAGGACAGGTGGTACGGTACGGTCCAACTACTTGGAGCGTTCCGCGGCAATGAGGCCAGGCCCATCCTTCGCAACACCGGGGACAGGTAGAACCTCAGTATGTAGTGACACTTGGTGTTTGCATACTGGGGATCCACGCACAGCTTGATGCAGCTGGACACAAAGGTGGCCAACAGGATGAGCGAGGCGTTGGGTACGTTCCGCCCTCCCTTCTCCAGAGGTTTGTACATGGTGTCCCTTCGGACACGGTCCATCTTGGATCGCCAGATAAATTTGAAGATGGCCCGGGTGACTGCTGTGGCGTAGGGTCGGGTTATGGGCCAGACCTGCGCCACGTACAGTAGCACCGAGAGTACCTCACACCTGATGACCAGGGTTTTGCCCGCAATGGAGAGGGAGCGTTGCTCCCACCAGCCCAGTTTCTGTCTTACCTTTCCTATGCGCTCCTCCCAGTTTTTGGTGCACGCCCCAGCAGCTCCGAACCATATCCCCAGCACCTTCAGGTAATCTGACCTGACAGTGAAGGGGACAAAGGACCGGTCGGCCCAGTTCCCAAAGAACATGGCCTCGCTCTTGCCCCGGTTTACCTTGGCTCCAGAGGCCAGTTCAAACTGGTCGCAGGTGGTCAAGAGCCTGCGTACAGACGCAGGATCCGAGCAGAAGACGGCAACGTCGTCCATGTACAGGGAGGCCTTGACTTGCATGCCTCCACTGCCTGGGATCGTCACTCCTCTTATCCCCGGATCCCTCCTGATGGACTCGGCAAAAGGTTCTATGCAGCACACAAAAAGGGCAGAGGAGAGAGGGCAGCCCTGCCTGACTCCAGATCTGATCTGGAACTTTTCTGATTCCCACCCATTGATTGAGACTGCGCTATAGATGTTTGTGTAGAGCAGTTTGATCCAATTGCGAATTCCCTCCCCAAACCCCATTTTGGAGAGCACATCCATCATGTAGGTGTGCGATATTCTGTCAAAAGCCTTCTCCTGGTCAAGGCTGATGAGGCAAGTGTCCACCCCCCTGTCCTGCACGTAGGCGATCGTATCCCTGAGTAGCGCGAGGCTATCAGAGATCTTCCTGCCGGGTACAGCACAGGTCTGGTCAGGGTGGATCACCGACTCCAGAGCAGACCTGACCCGATTGGCGATGACCTTTGCTAGAATTTTGTAGTCCACATTCAACAGTGAAATGGGTCGCCAATTTCGAATTTCTTCCCTTTCCCCCTTCTGCTTGTAGATGAGGGTGATGATGCCTTTCCTCATGGACTCTGACATGCTGCCTTCCAGAAGCATACTCTCGTACACTTCCAGCAGGTCTGGGCCCATCCAGTCCCACAGAGCCGAATACAACTCAACCGGTAAGCCGTCGCTTCCGGGGGTTTTACTCGTCTCGAAGGACTTGGCGGCCTTTGTCAGCTCGTCCAGAGTTAGTGGTTTGTCCAGGTTTTCCAGCTCGCTGTCGCCTATGACCTCCGTGATGGTCGACAGGAAGGTCTGGGAAACAGTACTATCTGTTGGCTTCAGGTCATACAGTCCGGCATAAAAGGATTGGCTGATCCTCAGGATGTCAGACTGCGATGACTTTTCAGAGCCATCTTCTTCCTTCAGGCTGCTGATCACAGAGGTCTCTCTGTGCACCTTTTGGAAGAAGAAGCGTGAGCACTTTTCGTCCTGCTCCACGGAGCGGACTCTGGAACGGAAGATAACCTTGGAGGCCTCCGAGGTGTAGAGCGAGGCTTGCTGGCTCTTCACCTCTTGGAGATCCTCCTTGACATCCACCCCCATCGACTGCAGCTGGAGCAAATTTTGCATACTTTTCTGGAGCCTGGACATGACCCCTCGTCTCTCTCTCACCTTCTGAACGCCCTTGAGGATGAAAAACCTCTTGATATTCCCCTTGATTGCTTCCCACCAGAGATGTGGGGCCTCAAAGAGGGGTTTCACGGTTCTCCAACCTTTGTAATCCCTCCTGAGTTCCTCGATGTTCTCAGGGGTCAGCAGTTTTACATTTAGCTTCCACGTCCCCCTGCCTACCCCCTGGTCTTCCTGCAGGTGGCAGTCGGCCAGTAGGAGGCAGTGGTCAGAGAAGAACACCGGCGTTACGTCGGTGGACCTGACCGTGAAAGCTCGGGACACAAAAAAGAAGTCTATCCTGGAGAGGAAGGACCCGTCTGGCCGTGACCACGTGTATCTACGCTGCGCGCCGTCTGCAGGGTTGCTGCAGACGTCGAGCAGCTTGGCGTCTTTTACCGTTTCCATCAGGAGTCTGGACGTAGCGTCTAGTTTGCTGTCGGCTTTGCTGGATCGTCCAGCCGCATCGATGATGCAGTTGAAGTCACCACCCAGGATGACCGGCTTGGAGGTGGCCAACAGCAGTGGGAGTTGCTGAAGAACTGCCAGCCGCTCACTTTTTACGGCCGGGGCGTACACATTAATAAGTCTGAGAGGGGTGTTTTTGTATTTCACGTCTGCTACGAGGAGGCGCCCGCCCACCACCTCCTTAACGTCGGAGATGGTGAAGTTGCCTCCCCGCAGCAGAATACCCAGGCCGGAGGAGCGGCCGTCGTTTCCTCCTGACCAGATGGATGGCCCGTGGGACCACCAGCTCGACCAGCGTCTGTAGTTGCTGAGGTGCGGAATTCCGCACTCCTGCAGGAACAGTAGGTCAGCTTTTACATTTGCCAAATAGTTGAGTGTGGCTACACACCGCGAAGTATCTTTGATGCTTCGCACATTTATGGATGCAATTTTTAAACCCATTATAAAAAGATAGATTTACCAGTCTCAAGAGTCCAGAGTCGAGACAGTTGGCTGTTCCAGCTGTTGAATGTTCCCCAGCATGCCGGTGGTGCTCGCAAACTTTAGCACAGTTGCAGGGCTGAGAAAACTGTTCTGGTCCGTACTGGCCCCGTGATTTTGATGCAGATGCATTGGGGGGGTGGTGTAGCCCTGGGGTTCGTCGTGGCAGTCAGTAGGTGTTGGGGTTGCAGGCCGGTCTTCACCTGGGTTGTTGCTGCTCGTTGCTAGCGGGGGTTGGTCTGTGACCTTGTTTTCTTCCCGGTCGGTGGTCTGGGGGGTCTGTGCCTTCCGTTCCACGTTGGTGCTTTGCCTCTTTATCTGAGGCCGATTCTTGTCCTGTTTTCCCTCATCGGATGAGGTGTCGGCACTAAGTGCGCCGGCTGAGAGGTGTCGCTTTTTGCCACTACCCCTCAGGGGGTTCTTCAGTTTGTTTTTTTGTTTCCTCTTACGTTTGTCCCTGTTCACGGTTTCCCAGGGCTCTTTATTCTTTGTCCCATCCTCTTCCTCTTCCATTGAGTGTTCCTCATCAGATGGGGCTGGGGCTGGGTTGTCAGGAGGTGCTGGGGCCTCCTCTTTTTGTTGGGGGCCCTTTTGTTGCTTTTCCTCATTCTGAGCCGTGGTGTCTTTTTCGGTGGAGGGTGTATGCACCTCCTCTCTGGTCGCCTTTTTAACTCCGCTGCTGATGATTTCAGCGTATGTTGCCCCGCGTTTCGGGCAGGCCCTGTAAAGATGGCCGGCCTCCCCACACAGGTTGCAGCACTTGTCTTTTTTGCAGTCCTTATTCATGTGTCCCTCCTGCCTGCAGTTCTTGCAGAAGGTCACACTGCAGTTTGCGGCAACATGCCCCGTTTTGCCACAGGTGTGGCATACTCGTGGCTGTCCCACATAGTAGAGGTAGCCACGATTTACTCCAATAGCGAAATTGGAGGGGGGATGCAGGATGGCTCCGTTGCTGTCCGTTCTTAGGGTCACCTTGACCTGGTGCTCACTTGTCCAGATGCCGAAGGTGTCTTTCACTTGCACGCTGTCACTTTTCAGCTCAGCGTACCTGGCGAGGAACGTGAGCACATCAGATACAGGGACGTGGGGGTTGTACGTGTGCAGTGTAACAACCCGATTTCGCTGTGCCGGTAGCGTAAACAGAGGTTCCGCAGTCAGGATCGACAAGGGACTCTGGTTACCTTTTTCCTTGAAGACGTTCAAGAATTTGATGCACGCTGCGACGCTCTTGAAGGTGACATCAAAGAAACCATTCTTGGGGAAGTTTTGCAAGCAGAAGATCTCTGTTGCTTTAAACCCACAGCACTCGAGCAGCACCTTCTTCACGAAGTGTTTCCGGTCCAAAGGTGACTCTCCATCCGTTTTCTTCACTGTGACTCGGACAGTGTTTCGCACGCCCCAGCCTGGTGGTCGGGATGCAGCTGCATCCATAGCTCGTACGTTGGGTGTGAAACTGTATCGGCGTTAGGCCTAAACCCGAGGTTTAGGCCAGCATGTAGATCCACCAATAGCAGCCAAGCTCCAAACGTTTCTTCTTTGACGACTTCAATCCCTCCGAGTTCTCCAATCCACGATCGTCATCGAAATCCTCAGCTTCCCTCGATCAAATGAGACTACATTTGATCGTAGCCAAAAGGCCGAGAAGCGGAGTAATCCACATTCAACAGTGAAATGATGTGGAGATGCCGGCGTTGGACTGGGGTGAGCACAGTACGAAGTCTTACAACACCAGGTTAAAGTCCAACAGGTTTGTTTCGATGTCACTAGCTTTCGGAGCGCTGCTCCTTCCTCAGGTGAATGAAGAGGTATGCTCCAGAAACATATATATAGACAGATTCAAAGATGCCAGACAATGCTTGGAATGCGAGCATTAGCAGGTGATTAAATCTTTACAGATCCAGAGATGGGGTAACCCCAGGTTTGAGAGGTGTGAATTGTGTCAAGCCAGGACAGTTGGTAGGATTTTGCAGTGAAATGGGTGGTCAATTTTGAATTTGTTTGCTTTCCCCCTTGTGCTTGTAAGATGAGGCCTTTCGTCATCCTTCATCACACCCCGTAGAAGCTGAGTAGCAGCAGCCACTTGACGAAGCGTTTTGTTGTGTGATGAAAGAAATGTGAATAAAGTGTATATTTGTATGTGTTTGAGCTGTTTTTTGACTTTGAAATTCCCCATAAAGGGGTGGTGTGCACCGTTCCTGGAGATACTGCAATACCAGGTCGATGCGTGGAGTGGACGGAGCAAGCCCCTATTCCATCTCCCTGCTCCAAAAATCAATTTAATATATGGTCCCCAGATAAGGGACGTATCAGATATTAAACTGATAAGAACAGATTTTTTTTTTTTTTTTTTCCAAAAAAATATACTTTATTCATAAAAATTTATCATGAGCATTACAGAAACATTTCAAATTGTCTTGACTGTACATTTCCGGCAGGGTTACATGTTGCCTTGACTTTCTTTCATTCAATTTTGATATTGTCGTACACATATCACTCTTTACATTACAATTCCTTCTTAAATATTTACATTGTCATGTTTGTTTTTGTACATTGGAGTGTTGGTTGCCCAGACCGAGGGGCTTTACACTGTTACGCTCCCCTCGGTGTACATTTGCTGGAAAGACTTTACACAGTGGTCTTTCCCCATTGCGCCTTGGCGGCAGCTGCCCCAAGCTTGAGTGCGTCCCTCAGCACGTAGTCCTGGACCTTGGAATGTGCCAGTCTGCAACACTCGGTCGAGGACAATTCTTTGCACTGGAAGATCAGCGAGTTTCGGGCAGACCAAAGAGCGTCTTTTACCGAGTTGATGACCTTCCAGCAGCAGTTGATATTTGTCTCGGTGTGTGTCCCTGGAAACAGTCCGTAGAGCACAGAGTCCTGTGTCACAGATCTGTTTGGGATAAACCTTGACAAATACCACTGCATCTCTCTCCAGACCTTCTTTGCAAAGGCACATTCCACAAGGAGGTGTGTGACCGTCTCATTTCCGCCACAGCCACTCCGAGGGCAGCGTGCATTGGTGCAGAGCCTTCGGGTGTGCATGAAGAATCTGACAGGGAGGGCCCTTCTCACCACCAGCCAAGCTAGGTCTTGGTGCTTGTTTGAAAGTTCTGGTGATGAGGCGTTCTGCCAGATGACTCTGGCAGTCTGCTCAGGGAACCATCCAACGTCCTCCACGGTCTCTTTTTCCCTGAGGGCCTCGAGGACATTACGTGCTGACCACTGCTTCATTGCCTTGTGGTCAAAGGTGTTTTCCTTCAAAAACTTTTCCACAAAGGACAGGTGGTACGGTACGGTCCAACTACTTGGAGCGTTCCGTGGCAATGAGGCCAGGCCCATCCTTCGCAACACCGGGGACAGGTAGAACCTCAGTATGTAGTGACACTTGGTGTTTGCATACTGGGGGTCCACGCACAGCTTGATGCAGCTGGACACAAAGGTGGCCAACAGGATGAGGGAGGCGTTGGGTACGTTCCGCCCTCCCTTCTCCAGAGGTTTGTACATGGTGTCCCTTCGGACACGGTCCATCTTGGATCGCCAGATAAATTTGAAGATGGCCCGGGTGACTGCTGTGGCGTAGGGTCGGGTTATGGGCCAGACCTGCGCCACGTACAGTAGCACCGAGAGTACCTCACACCTGATGACCAGGGTTTTGCCCGCAATGGAGAGGGAGCGTTGCTCCCACCAGCCCAGTTTCTGTCTTACCTTTCCTATGCGTTCCTCCCAGTTTTTGGTGCACGCCCCAGCAGCTCCGAACCATATCCCCAGCACCTTCAGGTAATCTGACCTGACAGTGAAGGGGACAAAGGACCGGTCGGCCCAGTTCCCAAAGAACATGGCCTCGCTCTTGCCCCGGTTTACCTTGGCTCCAGAGGCCAGTTCAAACTGGTCGCAGGTGGTCAAGAGCCTGCGTACAGACGCAGGATCCGAGCAGAAGACGGCAACGTCGTCCATGTACAGGGAGGCCTTGACTTGCATGCCTCCACTGCCTGGGATCGTCACTCCTCTTATACCCGGATCCCTCCTGATGGACTCGGCAAAAGGTTCTATGCAGCACACAAAAAGGGCAGAGGAGAGAGGGCAGCCCTGCCTGACTCCAGATCTGATCTGGAACTTTTCTGATTCCCACCCATTGATTGAGACTGCGCTATAGATGTTTGTGTAGAGCAGTTTGATCCAATTGCGAATTCCCTCCCCAAACCCCATTTTGGAGAGCACATCCATCATGTAGGTGTGTGATATTCTGTCAAAAGCCTTCTCCTGGTCAAGGCTGATGAGGCAAGTGTCCACCCCCCTGTCCTGCACGTAGGCGATCGTATCCCTGAGTAGCGCGAGGCTATCAGAGATCTTCCTGCCGGGTACAGCACAGGTCTGGTCAGGGTGGATCACCGACTCCAGAGCAGACCTGACCCGATTGGCGATGACCTTTGCTAGAATTTTGTAGTCCACATTCAACAGTGAAATGGGTCGCCAATTTCGAATTTCTTCCCTTTCCCCCTTCTGCTTGTAGATGAGGGTGATGATGCCTTTCCTCATGGACTCTGACATGCTGCCTTCCAGAAGCATACTCTCGTACACTTCCAGCAGGTCTGGGCCCATCCAGTCCCACAGAGCCGAATACAACTCAACCGGTAAGCCGTCGCTTCCGGGAGTTTTACTCGTCTCGAAGGACTTGGCGGCCTTTGTCAGCTCGTCCAGAGTTAGTGGTTTGTCCAGGTTTTCCAGCTCGCTGTCGCCTATGACCTCCGTGATAGTCGACAGGAAGGTCTGGGAAACAGTGCTATCTGTTGGCTTCAGGTCATACAGTCCGGCATAAAAGGATTGGCTGATCCTCAGGATGTCAGACTGCGATGACTTTTCAGAGCCATCTTCTTCCTTCAGGCTGCTGATCACAGAGGTGTCTCTGTGCACCTTTTGGAAGAAGAAGCGTGAGCACTTTTCGTCCTGCTCCACGGAGCGGACTCTGGAACGGAAGATAACCTTGGAGGCCTCCGAGGTGTAGAGCGAGGCTTGCTGGCTCTTCACCTCTTGGAGATCCTCCTTGACATCCACCCCCATCGACTGCAGCTGGAGCAAATTTTGCATACTTTTCTGGAGCCTGGACATGACCCCTCGTCTCTCTCTCACCTTTTGAACGCCCTTGAGGATGAAAAACCTCTTGATATTCCCCTTGATTGCTTCCCACCAGAGATGTGGGGCCTCAAAGAGGGGTTTCACGGTTCTCCAACCTTTGTAATCCCTCCTGAGTTCCTCGATGTTCTCAGGGGTCAGCAGTTTTACATTTAGCTTCCACGTCCCCCTGCCTACCCCCTGGTCTTCCTGCAGGTGGCAGTCGGCCAGTAGGAGGCAGTGGTCAGAGAAGAACACCGGCGTTACGTCGGTGGACCTGACCGTGAAAGCTCGGGACACAAAAAAGAAGTCTATCCTGGAGCGGACGGACCCGTCTGGCCGTGACCATGTATATCTACGCTGCGCGCCGTCTGCAGGGTTGCTGCAGACGTCGAGCAGCTTGGCGTCTTTTACCGTTTCCATCAGGAGTCTGGACGTAGCGTCTAGTTTGCTGTCGGCTTTGCTGGATCGTCCAGCCGCATCGATGATGCAGTTGAAGTCACCACCCAGGATGACCGGCTTGGAGGTGGCCAACAGCAGTGGGAGTTGCTGAAGAACTGCCAGCCGCTCACTTTTTACGGCCGGGGCGTACACATTAATAAGTCTGAGAGGGGTGTTTTTGTATTTCACGTCTGCTACGAGGAGGCGCCCGCCCACCACCTCCTTAACGTCGGAGATGGTGAAGTTGCCTCCCCGCAGCAGAATACCCAGGCCGGAGGAGCGGCAGTCGTTTCCTCCTGACCAGATGGATGGCCCGTGGGACCACCAGCTCGACCAGCGCCTGTAGTTGCTGAGGTGCGGAATTCCGCACTCCTGCAGGAACAGTAGGTCAGCTTTTACATTTGCCAAATAGTTGAGTGTGGCTACACACCGCGAAGTATCTTTGATGCTTCGCACATTTATGGATGCAATTTTTAAACCCATTATAAAAAAGATAGATTTACCAGTCTCAAGAGTCCAGAGTCTATACAGTTGGCTGTTCCAGCTGTTCGATGTTCCCCAGCATGCCGGTGGTGCTCGCAAACTTTAGCACAGTTGCAGGGCTGAGAAAGCTGTTCTGGTCCGTACTGGCCCCGTGATTTTGATGCAGATGCATTGGGGGGGTGATGTAGCCCTGGCGTTCGTCATGGCAGTCAGTAGGTGTTGGGGTTGCAGGCCGGTCTTCACCTGGGTTGTTGCTGCTCGTTGCTATCGGGGGTTGGTCTGTGACCTTGTTTCCTTCCCGGTCGGTGGTCTGGGGGGTCTGTGCCTTCCGTTCCACGTTGGTGCTTTGCCTCTTTATTTGAGGCCGATTCTTGTCCTGTTTTCCCTCATCGGATGAGGTGTCGGCGCTAAGTGCGCCGGCTGAGAGGTGTCGCTTTTTGCCACTACCCCTCGGGGGGTTCTTCAGTTTGTTTTTTTGTTTCCGCTTTCGTTTGTCCCTGTTCACTGTTTCCCAGGGCTCTTTATTCTTTGTCCCATCCTCTTCCTCTTCCATTGAGTGTTCCTCATCAGATGGGGCTGGGGTTGGGTTGTCAGGAGGTGCTGGGGCCTCTTCTTTTTGTTGGGGGCCCTTTTGTTGCTTTTCCTCATTCAGAGCCGTGGTGTCTTTTCCGGTGGAGGGTGTATGCACCTCCTCTCTGGTCGCCTTTTTAACTCCGCTGCTGATGATTTCAGCGTATGTTGCCCCGCGTTTCGGGCAGGCCCTGTAAAGATGGCCGGCCTCCCCACACAGGTTGCAGCACTTGTCTTCTTTGCAGTCCTTAGTCATGTGTCCCTCCTGCCTGCAGTTCTTGCAGAAGGTCACACTGCAGTTTGCGGCAACATGCCCCGTTTTGCCACAGGTGTGGCATACACGTGGCTGTCCCACGTAGTAGAGGTAGCCACGATTTACTCCAATAGCGAAATTGGAGGGGGGATGCAGGATGGCTCCGTTGCTGTCCGTTCTTAGGGTCACCTTGACCTGGTGCTCACTTGTCCAGATGCCGAAGGTGTCTTTCACTTGCACGCTGTCACTTTTCAGCTCAGCGTACCTGGCGAGGAACGTGAGCATATCAGATACAGGGACGTGGGGGTTGTACGTGTGCAGTGTAACAACCCGATTTCGCTGTGCCGGTAGCGTAAACAGAGGTTCCGCAGTCAGGATCGACAAGGGACTCTGGTTACCTTTTTCCTTGAAGACGTTCAAGAATTTGATGCACGCTGCGACGCTCTTGAAGGTGACATCAAAGAAACCATTCTTGGGGAAGTTTTGCAAGCAGAAGATCTCTGTTGCTTTAAACCCACAACACTCGAGCAGCACCCTCTTCACGAAGTGTTTCCGGTCCAAAGGTGACTCTCCCTCCGTTTTCTTTACTGTGACTCGGACAGTGTTTCGCACTCCCCAGCCTGGTGGTCGGGATGCAGCTGCATCCATAGCTCGTACGTTGGGTGTGAAACTGTATCGGCGTTAGGCCTAAACCCGAGGTTTAGGCCAGCATGTAGATCCACCAATAGCAGCCAAGCTCCAAACGTTTCCTCTTTGACGACTTCAATCCCTCCGAGTTCTCCAATCCACGATCGACATGGAAATCCTCAGCTTCTCTCGATCAAATGAGACTACACTTGATCTTAGCCAAAAGGCCGAGAAGCGGAGTAATCCACATTCAACAGTGAAATGATGTGGAGATGCCGGCGTTGGACTGGGGTGAGCACAGTACGAAGTCTTACAACACCAGGTTAAAGTCCAACAGGTTTGTTTCGATGTCACTAGCTTTCGGAGCGCTGCTCCTTCCTCAGGTGAATGAAGAGGTATGCTCCAGAAACATATATATAGACAGATTCAAAGATGCCAGACAATGCTTGGAATGCGAGCATTAGCAGGTGATTAAATCTTTACAGATCCAGAGATGGGGTAACCCCAGGTTTGAGAGGTGTGAATTGTGTCAAGCCAGGACAGTTGGTAGGATTTTGCAGTGAAATGGGTGGTCAATTTTGAATTTGTTTGCTTTCCCCCTTGTGCTTGTAAGATGAGGCCTTTCGTCATCCTTCATCACACCCCGTAGAAGCTGAGTAGCAGCAGCCACTTGACGAAGCGTTTTGTTGTGTGATGAAAGAAATGTGAATAAAGTGTATATTTGTATGTGTTTGAGCTGTTTTTTGACTTTGAAATTCCCCATAAAGGGGTGGTGTGCACCGTTCCTGGAGATACTGCAATACCAGGTCGATGCGTGGAGTGGACGGAGCAAGCCCCTATTCCATCTCCCTGCTCCAAAAATCAATTTAATATATGGTCCCCAGATAAGGGACGTATCAGATATTAAACTGATAAGAACAGATTTTTTTTTTTTTTTTTTTTCAAAAAAATATACTTTATTCATAAAAATTTATCATGAGCATTTCAGAAACATTTCAAATTGTCTTGACTGTACATTTTCGGCAGGGTTACATGTTGCCTTGACTTTCTTTCATTCAATTTTGATATTGTCGTACACATATCACTCTTTACATTACAATTCCTTCTTAAATATTTACAGTGGCATGTTTGTTTTATACATTGGGGTGTTGATTGCCCAGACCGAGGGGCTTTACACTGTTACGCGCCCCTCGGTGTACATTTGCTGGAAAGACTTTACACTGTGGTCTTTCCCCATTGCGCCTTGGCGGCAGCTGCCCCAAGCTTGAGTGCGTCCCTCAGCACGTAGTCCTGGACCTTGGAATGTGCCAGTCTGCAACACTCGGTCGAGGACAATTCTTTGCACTGGAAGATCAGCAAGTTTCGGGCAGACCAAAGAGCGTCTTTTACCGAGTTGATGACCTTCCAGCAGCAGTTGATATTTGTCTCGGTGTGTGTCCCTGGAAACAGTCCGTAGAGCACAGAGTCCTGTGTCACAGATCTGTTTGGGATAAACCTTGACAAATACCACTGCATCTCTCTCCAGACCTTCTTTGCAAAGGCACATTCCACAAGGAGGTGTGTGACCGTCTCATTTCCCCCACAGCCACTCCGAGGGCAGCGTGCATTGGTGCAGAGCCTTCGGGTGTGCATGAAGAATCTGACAGGGAGGGCCTTTCTCACCACCAGCCAAGCTAGGTTTTGGTGCTTGTTTGAAAGTTCTGGTGATGAGGCGTTCTGCCAGATGACTCTGGCAGTCTGCTCAGGGAACCATCCAACGTCCTCCACGGTCTCCTTTTCCCTGAGGGCCTCGAGGACATTACGTGCTGACCACTGCTTCATTGCCTTGTGGTCAAAGGTGTTTTCCTTCAAAAACTTTTCCACAAAGGACAGGTGGTACGGTACGGTCCAACTACTTGGAGCGTTCCGCGGCAATGAGGCCAGGCCCATCCTTCGCAACACCGGGGACAGGTAGAACCTCAGTATGTAGTGACACTTGGTGTTTGCATACTGGGGGTCCACGCACAGCTTGATGCAGCTGGACACAAAGGTGGCCAACAGGATGAGGGAGGCGTTGGGTACGTTCCGCCCTCCCTTCTCCAGAGGTTTGTACATGGTGTCCCTTCGGACACGGTCCATCTTGGATCGCCAGATAAATTTGAAGATGGCCCGGGTGACTGCTGTGGCGTAGGGTCGGGTTATGGGCCAGACCTGCGCCACGTACAGTAGCACCGAGAGTACCTCACACCTGATGACCAGGGTTTTGCCCGCAATGGAGAGGGAGCGTTGCTCCCACCAGCCCAGTTTTTGTCTTACCTTTCCTATGCGCTCCTCCCAGTTTTTGGTGCACGCCCCAGCAGCTCCGAACCATATCCCCAGCACCTTCAGGTAATCTGACCTGACAGTGAAGGGGACAAAGGACCGGTCGGCCCAGTTCCCAAAGAACATGGCCTCGCTCTTGCCCCGGTTTACCTTGGCTCCAGAGGCCAGTTCAAACTGGTCGCAGGTGGTCAAGAGCCTGCGTACCGACGCAGGATCCGAGCAGAAGACGGCGACGTCGTCCATGTACAGGGAGGCCTTGACTTGCATGCCTCCACTGCCTGGGATCGTCACTCCCCTTATGCCCGGATCCCTCCTGATGGACTCGGCAAAAGGTTCTATGCAGCACACAAAAAGGGCAGAGGAGAGAGGGCAGCCCTGCCTGACTCCAGATCTGATCTGGAACTTTTCTGATTCCCACCCATTGATTGAGACTGCGCTGTAGATGTTTGTGTAGAGCAGTTTGATCCAATTGCGAATTCCCTCCTCAAACCCCATTTTGGAGAGCACATCCATCATGTAGGTGTGCGATATTCTGTCAAAAGCCTTCTCCTGGTCAAGGCTGATGAGGCAAGTGTCCACCCCCCTGTCCTGCACGTAGGCGATCGTATCCCTGAGTAGCGCGAGGCTATCCGAGATCTTCCTGCCGGGTACAGCACAGGTCTGGTCAGGGTGGATCACCGACTCCAGAGCAGACCTGACCCGATTGGCGATGACCTTTGCTAGAATTTTGTAGTCCACATTCAACAGTGAAATGGGTCGCCAATTTCGAATTTCTTCCCTTTCCCCCTTCTGCTTGTAGATGAGGGTGATGATGCCTTTCCTCATGGACTCTGACATGCTGCCTTCCAGAAGCATACTCTCGTACACTTCCAGCAGGTCTGGGCCCATCCAGTCCCACAGAGCCGAATACAACTCAACCGGTAAGCCGTCGCTTCCGGGAGTTTTACTCGTCTCGAAGGACTTGGCGGCCTTTGTCAGCTCGTCCAGAGTTAGTGGTTTGTCCAGGTTTTCCAGCTCGCTGTCGCCTATGACCTCCGTGATAGTCGACAGGAAGGTCTGGGAACCAGTGCTATCTGTTGGCTTCAGGTCATACAGTCCGGCATAAAAGGATTGGCTGATCCTCAGGATGTCAGACTGCGATGACTTTTCAGAGCCATCTTCTTCCTTCAGGCTGCTGATCACAGAGGTCTCTCTGTGCACCTTTTGGAAGAAGAAGCGTGAGCACTTTTCGTCCTGCTCCACGGAGCGGACTCTGGAACGGAAGATAACCTTGGAGGCCTCCGAGGTGTAGAGCGAGGCTTGCTGGCTCTTCACCTCTTGGAGATCCTCCTTGACATCCACCCCCATCGACTGCAGCTGGAGCAAATTTTGCATACTTTTCTGGAGCCTGGACATGACCCCTCGTCTCTCTCTCACCTTTTGAACGCCCTTGAGGATGAAAAACCTCTTGATATTCCCCTTGATTGCTTCCCACCAGAGATGTGGGGCCTCAAAGAGGGGTTTCACGGTTCTCCAACCTTTGTAATCCCTCCTGAGTTCCTCGATGTTCTCAGGGGTCAGCAGTTTTACATTTAGCTTCCACGTCCCCCTGCCTACCCCCTGGTCTTCCTGCAGGTGGCAGTCGGCCAGTAGGAGGCAGTGGTCAGAGAAGAACACCGGCGTTACGTCGGTGGACCTGACCGTGAAAGCTCGGGACACAAAAAAGAAGTCTATCCTGGAGCGGACGGACCCGTCTGGCCGTGACCACGTGTATCTACGCTGCGCGCCGTCTGCAGGGTTGCTGCAGACGTCGAGCAGCTTGGCGTCTTTTACCGTTTCCATCAGGAGTCTGGACGTAGCGTCTAGTTTGCTGTCGGCTTTGCTGGATCGTCCAGCCGCATCGATGATGCAGTTGAAGTCACCACCCAGGATGACCGGCTTGGAGGTGGCCAACAGCAGTGGGAGTTGCTGAAGGACCGCCAGCCGCTCACTTTTTACGGCCGGGGCGTACACATTAATAAGTCTGAGAGGGGTGTTTTTGTATTTCACGTCTGCTACGAGGAGGCGCCCGCCCACCACCTCCTTAACGTCGGAGATGGTGAAGTTGCCTCCCCGCAGCAGAATACCCAGGCCGGAGGAGCGGCAGTCGTTTCCTCCTGACCAGATGGATGGCCCGTGGGACCACCAGCTCGACCAGCGCCTGTAGTTGCTGAGGTGCGGAATTCCGCACTCCTGCAGGAACAGTAGGTCAGCTTTTACATTTGCCAAATGGTTGAGTGTGGCTACACACCGCGAAGTATCTTTGATGCTTCGCACATTTATGGATGCAATTTTTAAACCCATTATAAAAAAGATAGATTTACCAGTCTCAAGAGTCCAGAGTCTATACAGTTGGCTGTTCCAGCTGTTCGATGTTCCCCAGCATGCCGGTGGTGCTCGCAAACTTTAGCACAGTTGCAGGGCTGAGAAAGCTGTTCTGGTCCGTACTGGCCCCGTGATTTTGATGCAGATGCATTGGGGGGGTGATGTAGCCCTGGCGTTCGTCATGGCAGTCAGTAGGTGTTGGGGTTGCAGGCCGGTCTTCACCTGGGTTGTTGCTGCTCGTTACTATCGGGGGTTGGTCTGTGACCTTGTTTCCTTCCCGGTCGGTGGTCTGGGGGGTCTGTGCCTTCCGTTCCACGTTGGTGCTTTGCCTCTTTATTTGAGGCCGATTCTTGTCCTGTTTTCCCTCATCGGATGAGGTGTCGGCGCTAAGTGCGCCGGCTGAGAGGTGTCGCTTTTTGCCACTACCCCTCGGGGGGTTCTTCAGTTTGTTTTTTTGTTTCCGCTTTCGTTTGTCCCTGTTCACTGTTTCCCAGGGCTCTTTATTCTTTGTCCCATCCTCTTCCTCTTCCATTGAGTGTTCCTCATCAGATGGGGCTGGGGTTGGGTTGTCAGGAGGTGCTGGGGCCTCTTCTTTTTGTTGGGGGCCCTTTTGTTGCTTTTCCTCATTCTGAGCCGTGGTGTCTTTTTCGGTGGAGGGTGTATGCACCTCCTCTCTGGTCGCCTTTTTAACTCCGCTGCTGATGATTTCAGCGTATGTCGCCCCGCGTTTCGGGCAGGCCCTGTAAAGATGGCCGGCCTCCCCACACAGGTTGCAGCACTTGTCTTCTTTGCAGTCCTTAGTCATGTGTCCCTCCTGCCTGCAGTTCTTGCAGAAGGTCACACTGCAGTTTGCGGCAACATGCCCCGTTTTGCCACAGGTGTGGCATACACGTGGCTGTCCCACGTAGTAGAGGTAGCCACGATTTACTCCAATAGCGAAATTGGAGGGGGGATGCAGGATGGCTCCGTTGCTGTCCGTTCTTAGGGTCACCTTGACCTGGTGCTCACTTGTCCAGATGCCGAAGGTGTCTTTCACTTGCACGCTGTCACTTTTCAGCTCAGCGTACCTGGCGAGGAACGTGAGCACATCAGATACAGGGACGTGGGGGTTGTACGTGTGCAGTGTAACAACCCGATTTCGCTGTGCCGGTAGCGTAAACAGAGGTTCCGCAGTCAGGATCGACAAGGGACTCTGGTTACCTTTTTCCTTGAAGACGTTCAAGAATTTGATGCACGCTGCGACGCTCTTGAAGGTGACATCAAAGAAACCATTCTTGGGGAAGTTTTGCAAGCAGAAGATCTCTGTTGCTTTAAACCCACAGCACTCGAGCAGCACCTTCTTCACGAAGTGTTTCCGGTCCAAAGGTGACTCTCCATCCGTTTTCTTCACTGTGACTCGGACAGTGTTTCGCACGCCCCAGCCTGGTGGTCGGGATGCAGCTGCATCCATAGCTCGTACGTTGGGTGTGAAACTGTATCGGCGTTAGGCCTAAACCCGAGGTTTAGGCCAGCATGTAGATCCACCAATAGCAGCCAAGCTCCAAACGTTTCTTCTTTGACGACTTCAATCCCTCCGAGTTCTCCAATCCACGATCGACATGGAAATCCTCAGCTTCCCTCGATCAAATGAGACTACACTTGATCTTAGCCAAAAGGCCGAGAAGCGGAGTAATCCACATTCAACAGTGAAATGATGTGGAGATGCCGGCGTTGGACTGGGGTGAGCACAGTACGAAGTCTTACAACACCAGGTTAAAGTCCAACAGGTTTGTTTCGATGTCACTAGCTTTCGGAGCGCTGCTCCTTCCTCAGGTGAATGAAGAGGTATGCTCCAGAAACATATATATAGACAGATTCAAAGATGCCAGACAATGCTTGGAATGCGACCATTAGCAGGTGATTAAATCTTTACAGATCCAGAGATGGGGTAACCCCAGGTTTGAGAGGTGTGAATTGTGTCAAGCCAGGACAGTTGGTAGGATTTTGCAGTGAAATGGGTGGTCAATTTTGAATTTGTTTGCTTTCCCCCTTGTGCTTGTAAGATGAGGGTGATGATGCCTTTTGTCATCCTTCATCATACCGGGGCCAGGTAGAAGCTGAGTAGCAGCAGCCACTTGACGAAGCGTTTTGTTGTGTGATGAAAGAAATGTGAATAAAGTGTATATTTGTATGTGTTTGAGCTGTTTTTTGACTTTGAAATTCCCCATAAAGGGGTGGTGTGCACCGTTCCTGGAGATACTGCAATACCAGGTCGATGCGTGGAGTGGACGGAGCAAGCCCCTATTCCATCTCCCTGCTCCAAAAATCAATTTAATATATGGTCCCCAGATAAGGGACGTATCAGATATTAAACTGATAAGAACAGATTTTTTTTTTTTTTTTTTTTCAAAAAAATATACTTTATTCATAAAAATTTATCATGAGCATTACAGAAACATTTCAAATTGTCTTGACTGTACATTTCCGGCAGGGTTACATGTTGCCTTGACTTTCTTTCATTCAATTTTGATATTGTCGTACACATATCACTCTTTACATTACAATTCCTTCTTAAATATTTACATTGTCATGTTTGTTTTTGTACATTGGAGTGTTGGTTGCCCAGACCGAGGGGCTTTACACTGTTACGCTCCCCTCGGTGTACATTTGCTGGAAAGACTTTACACAGTGGTCTTTCCCCATTGCGCCTTGGCGGCAGCTGCCCCAAGCTTGAGTGCGTCCCTCAGCACGTAGTCCTGGACCTTGGAATGTGCCAGTCTGCAACACTCGGTCGAGGACAATTCTTTGCACTGGAAGATCAGCAAGTTTCGGGCAGACCAAAGAGCGTCTTTTACCGAGTTGATGACCTTCCAGCAGCAGTTGATATTTGTCTCGGTGTGTGTCCCTGGAAACAGTCCGTAGAGCACAGAGTCCTGTGTCACAGATCTGTTTGGGATAAACCTTGACAAATACCACTGCATCTCTCTCCAGACCTTCTTTGCAAAGGCACATTCCACAAGGAGGTGTGTGACCGTCTCATTTCCCCCACAGCCACTCCGAGGGCAGCGTGCATTGGTGCAGAGCCTTCGGGTGTGCATGAAGAATCTGACAGGGAGGGCCTTTCTCACCACCAGCCAAGCTAGGTCTTGGTGCTTGTTTGAAAGTTCTGGTGATGAGGCGTTCTGCCAGATGACTCTGGCAGTCTGCTCAGGGAACCAACCAACGTCCTCCACGGTCTCCTTTTCCCTGAGGGCCTCGAGGACATTACGTGCTGACCACTGCTTCATTGCCTTGTGGTCAAAGGTGTTTTCCTTCAAAAACTTTTCCACAAAGGACAGGTGGTACGGTACGGTCCAACTACTTGGAGCGTTCCGCGGCAATGAGGCCAGGCCCATCCTTCGCAACACCGGGGACAGGTAGAACCTCAGTATGTAGTGACACTTGGTGTTTGCATACTGGGGATCCACGCACAGCTTGATGCAGCTGGACACAAAGGTGGCCAACAGGATGAGCGAGGCGTTGGGTACGTTCCGCCCTCCCTTCTCCAGAGGTTTGTACATGGTGTCCCTTCGGACACGGTCCATCTTGGATCGCCAGATAAATTTGAAGATGGCCCGGGTGACTGCTGTGGCGTAGGGTCGGGTTATGGGCCAGACCTGCGCCACGTACAGTAGCACCGAGAGTACCTCACACCTGATGACCAGGGTTTTGCCCGCAATGGAGAGGGAGCGTTGCTCCCACCAGCCCAGTTTCTGTCTTACCTTTCCTATGCGCTCCTCCCAGTTTTTGGTGCACGCCCCAGCAGCTCCGAACCATATCCCCAGCACCTTCAGGTAATCTGACCTGACAGTGAAGGGGACAAAGGACCGGTCGGCCCAGTTCCCAAAGAACATGGCCTCGCTCTTGCCCCGGTTTACCTTGGCTCCAGAGGCCAGTTCAAACTGGTCGCAGGTGGTCAAGAGCCTGCGTACAGACGCAGGATCCGAGCAGAAGACGGCAACGTCGTCCATGTACAGGGAGGCCTTGACTTGCATGCCTCCACTGCCTGGGATCGTCACTCCTCTTATCCCCGGATCCCTCCTGATGGACTCGGCAAAAGGTTCTATGCAGCACACAAAAAGGGCAGAGGAGAGAGGGCAGCCCTGCCTGACTCCAGATCTGATCTGGAACTTTTCTGATTCCCACCCATTGATTGAGACTGCGCTATAGATGTTTGTGTAGAGCAGTTTGATCCAATTGCGAATTCCCTCCCCAAACCCCATTTTGGAGAGCACATCCATCATGTAGGTGTGCGATATTCTGTCAAAAGCCTTCTCCTGGTCAAGGCTGATGAGGCAAGTGTCCACCCCCCTGTCCTGCACGTAGGCGATCGTATCCCTGAGTAGCGCGAGGCTATCAGAGATCTTCCTGCCGGGTACAGCACAGGTCTGGTCAGGGTGGATCACCGACTCCAGAGCAGACCTGACCCGATTGGCGATGACCTTTGCTAGAATTTTGTAGTCCACATTCAACAGTGAAATGGGTCGCCAATTTCGAATTTCTTCCCTTTCCCCCTTCTGCTTGTAGATGAGGGTGATGATGCCTTTCCTCATGGACTCTGACATGCTGCCTTCCAGAAGCATACTCTCGTACACTTCCAGCAGGTCTGGGCCCATCCAGTCCCACAGAGCCGAATACAACTCAACCGGTAAGCCGTCGCTTCCGGGGGTTTTACTCGTCTCGAAGGACTTGGCGGCCTTTGTCAGCTCGTCCAGAGTTAGTGGTTTGTCCAGGTTTTCCAGC
Organism: Scyliorhinus torazame; assembly: GCF_047496885.1. Classification (NCBI taxonomy): domain Eukaryota; kingdom Metazoa; phylum Chordata; class Chondrichthyes; order Carcharhiniformes; family Scyliorhinidae; genus Scyliorhinus; species Scyliorhinus torazame. The sequence goes on from NW_027308914.1 coordinate 42,932, forward strand.
TCGCTGTCGCCTATGACCTCCGTGATGGTCGACAGGAAGGTCTGGGAAACAGTACTATCTGTTGGCTTCAGGTCATACAGTCCGGCATAAAAGGATTGGCTGATCCTCAGGATGTCAGACTGCGATGACTTTTCAGAGCCATCTTCTTCCTTCAGGCTGCTGATCACAGAGGTCTCTCTGTGCACCTTTTGGAAGAAGAAGCGTGAGCACTTTTCGTCCTGCTCCACGGAGCGGACTCTGGAACGGAAGATAACCTTGGAGGCCTCCGAGGTGTAGAGCGAGGCTTGCTGGCTCTTCACCTCTTGGAGATCCTCCTTGACATCCACCCCCATCGACTGCAGCTGGAGCAAATTTTGCATACTTTTCTGGAGCCTGGACATGACCCCTCGTCTCTCTCTCACCTTCTGAACGCCCTTGAGGATGAAAAACCTCTTGATATTCCCCTTGATTGCTTCCCACCAGAGATGTGGGGCCTCAAAGAGGGGTTTCACGGTTCTCCAACCTTTGTAATCCCTCCTGAGTTCCTCGATGTTCTCAGGGGTCAGCAGTTTTACATTTAGCTTCCACGTCCCCCTGCCTACCCCCTGGTCTTCCTGCAGGTGGCAGTCGGCCAGTAGGAGGCAGTGGTCAGAGAAGAACACCGGCGTTACGTCGGTGGACCTGACCGTGAAAGCTCGGGACACAAAAAAGAAGTCTATCCTGGAGCGGACGGACCCGTCTGGCCGTGACCATGTGTATCTACGCTGCGCGCCGTCTGCAGGGTTGCTGCAGACGTCGAGCAGCTTGGCGTCTTTTACCGTTTCCATCAGGAGTCTGGACGTAGCGTCTAGTTTGCTGTCGGCTTTGCTGGATCGTCCAGCCGCATCGATGATGCAGTTGAAGTCACCACCCAGGATGACCGGCTTGGAGGTGGCCAACAGCAGTGGGAGTTGCTGAAGAACTGCCAGCCGCTCACTTTTTACGGCCGGGGCGTACACATTAATAAGTCTGAGAGGGGTGTTTTTGTATTTCACGTCTGCTACGAGGAGGCGCCCGCCCACCACCTCCTTAACGTCGGAGATGGTGAAGTTGCCTCCCCGCAGCAGAATACCCAGGCCGGAGGAGCGGCCGTCGTTTCCTCCTGACCAGATGGATGGCCCGTGGGACCACCAGCTCGACCAGCGTCTGTAGTTGCTGAGGTGCGGAATTCCGCACTCCTGCAGGAACAGTAGGTCAGCTTTTACATTTGCCAAATAGTTGAGTGTGGCTACACACCGCGAAGTATCTTTGATGCTTCGCACATTTATGGATGCAATTTTTAAACCCATTATAAAAAGATAGATTTACCAGTCTCAAGAGTCCAGAGTCGAGACAGTTGGCTGTTCCAGCTGTTGAATGTTCCCCAGCATGCCGGTGGTGCTCGCAAACTTTAGCACAGTTGCAGGGCTGAGAAAACTGTTCTGGTCCGTACTGGCCCCGTGATTTTGATGCAGATGCATTGGGGGGGTGGTGTAGCCCTGGGGTTCGTCGTGGCAGTCAGTAGGTGTTGGGGTTGCAGGCCGGTCTTCACCTGGGTTGTTACTGCTCGTTGCTAGCGGGGGTTGGTCTGTGACCTTGTTTTCTTCCCGGTCGGTGGTCTGGGGGGTCTGTGCCTTCCGTTCCACGTTGGTGCTTTGCCTCTTTATCTGAGGCCGATTCTTGTCCTGTTTTCCCTCATCGGATGAGGTGTCGGCACTAAGTGCGCCGGCTGAGAGGTGTCGCTTTTTGCCACTACCCCTCAGGGGGTTCTTCAGTTTGTTTTTTTGTTTCCTCTTACGTTTGTCCCTGTTCACGGTTTCCCAGGGCTCTTTATTCTTTGTCCCATCCTCTTCCTCTTCCATTGAGTGTTCCTCATCAGATGGGGCTGGGGCTGGGTTGTCAGGAGGTGCTGGGGCCGCCTCTTTTTGTTGGGGGCCCTTTTGTTGCTTTTCCTCATTCTGAGCCGTGGTGTCTTTTTCGGTGGAGGGTGTATGCACCTCCTCTCTGGTCGCCTTTTTAACTCCGCTGCTGATGATTTCAGCGTATGTTGCCCCGCGTTTCGGGCAGGCCCTGTAAAGATGGCCGGCCTCCCCACACAGGTTGCAGCACTTGTCTTTTTTGCAGTCCTTATTCATGTGTCCCTCCTGCCTGCAGTTCTTGCAGAAGGTCACACTGCAGTTTGCGGCAACATGCCCCGTTTTGCCACAGGTGTGGCATACTCGTGGCTGTCCCACGTAGTAGAGGTAGCCACGATTTACTCCAATAGCGAAATTGGAGGGGGGATGCAGGATGGCTCCGTTGCTGTCCGTTCTTAGGGTCACCTTGACCTGGTGCTCACTTGTCCAGATGCCGAAGGTGTCTTTCACTTGCACGCTGTCACTTTTCAGCTCAGCGTACCTGGCGAGGAACGTGAGCACATCAGATACAGGGACGTGGGGGTTGTACGTGTGCAGTGTAACAACCCGATTTCGCTGTGCCGGTAGCGTAAACAGAGGTTCCGCAGTCAGGATCGACAAGGGACTCTGGTTACCTTTTTCCTTGAAGACGTTCAAGAATTTGATGCACGCTGCGACGCTCTTGAAGGTGACATCAAAGAAACCATTCTTGGGGAAGTTTTGCAAGCAGAAGATCTCTGTTGCTTTAAACCCACAGCACTCGAGCAGCACCTTCTTCACGAAGTGTTTCCGGTCCAAAGGTGACTCTCCATCCGTTTTCTTCACTGTGACTCGGACAGTGTTTCGCACGCCCCAGCCTGGTGGTCGGGATGCAGCTGCATCCATAGCTCGTACGTTGGGTGTGAAACTGTATCGGCGTTAGGCCTAAACCCGAGGTTTAGGCCAGCATGTAGATCCACCAATAGCAGCCAAGCTCCAAACGTTTCTTCTTTGACGACTTCAATCCCTCCGAGTTCTCCAATCCACGATCGTCATCGAAATCCTCAGCTTCCCTCGATCAAATGAGACTACACTTGATCTTAGCCAAAAGGCCGAGAAGCGGAGTAATCCACATTCAACAGTGAAATGATGTGGAGATGCCGGCGTTGGACTGGGGTGAGCACAGTACGAAGTCTTACAACACCAGGTTAAAGTCCAACAGGTTTGTTTCGATGTCACTAGCTTTCGGAGCGCTGCTCCTTCCTCAGGTGAATGAAGAGGTATGCTCCAGAAACATATATATAGACAGATTCAAAGATGCCAGACAATGCTTGGAATGCGAGCATTAGCAGGTGATTAAATCTTTACAGATCCAGAGATGGGGTAACCCCAGGTTTGAGAGGTGTGAATTGTGTCAAGCCAGGACAGTTGGTAGGATTTTGCAGTGAAATGGGTGGTCAATTTTGAATTTGTTTGCTTTCCCCCTTGTGCTTGTAAGATGAGGCCTTTCGTCATCCTTCATCACACCCCGTAGAAGCTGAGTAGCAGCAGCCACTTGACGAAGCGTTTTGTTGTGTGATGAAAGAAATGTGAATAAAGTGTATATTTGTATGTGTTTGAGCTGTTTTTTGACTTTGAAATTCCCCATAAAGGGGTGGTGTGCACCGTTCCTGGAGATACTGCAATACCAGGTCGATGCGTGGAGTGGACGGAGCAAGCCCCTATTCCATCTCCCTGCTCCAAAAATCAATTTAATATATGGTCCCCAGATAAGGGACGTATCAGATATTAAACTGATAAGAACAGATTTTTTTTTTTTTTTTTTTTCAAAAAAATATACTTTATTCATAAAAATTTATCATGAGCATTACAGAAACATTTCAAATTGTCTTGACTGTACATTTCCGGCAGGGTTACATGTTGCCTTGACTTTCTTTCATTCAATTTTGATATTGTCGTACACATATCACTCTTTACATTACAATTCCTTCTTAAATATTTACATTGTCATGTTTGTTTTTGTACATTGGAGTGTTGGTTGCCCAGACCGAGGGGCTTTACACTGTTACGCTCCCCTCGGTGTACATTTGCTGGAAAGACTTTACACAGTGGTCTTTCCCCATTGCGCCTTGGCGGCAGCTGCCCCAAGCTTGAGTGCGTCCCTCAGCACGTAGTCCTGGACCTTGGAATGTGCCAGTCTGCAACACTCGGTCGAGGACAATTCTTTGCACTGGAAGATCAGCGAGTTTCGGGCAGACCAAAGAGCGTCTTTTACCGAGTTGATGACCTTCCAGCAGCAGTTGATATTTGTCTCGGTGTGTGTCCCTGGAAACAGTCCGTAGAGCACAGAGTCCTGTGTCACAGATCTGTTTGGGATAAACCTTGACAAATACCACTGCATCTCTCTCCAGACCTTCTTTGCAAAGGCACATTCCACAAGGAGGTGTGTGACCGTCTCATTTCCGCCACAGCCACTCCGAGGGCAGCGTGCATTGGTGCAGAGCCTTCGGGTGTGCATGAAGAATCTGACAGGGAGGGCCCTTCTCACCACCAGCCAAGCTAGGTCTTGGTGCTTGTTTGAAAGTTCTGGTGATGAGGCGTTCTGCCAGATGACTCTGGCAGTCTGCTCAGGGAACCATCCAACGTCCTCCACGGTCTCTTTTTCCCTGAGGGCCTCGAGGACATTACGTGCTGACCACTGCTTCATTGCCTTGTGGTCAAAGGTGTTTTCCTTCAAAAACTTTTCCACAAAGGACAGGTGGTACGGTACGGTCCAACTACTTGGAGCGTTCCGTGGCAATGAGGCCAGGCCCATCCTTCGCAACACCGGGGACAGGTAGAACCTCAGTATGTAGTGACACTTGGTGTTTGCATACTGGGGGTCCACGCACAGCTTGATGCAGCAGGACACAAAGGTGGCCAACAGGATGAGGGAGGCGTTGGGTACGTTCCGCCCTCCCTTCTCCAGAGGTTTGTACATGGTGTCCCTTCGGACACGGTCCATCTTGGATCGCCAGATAAATTTGAAGATGGCCCGGGTGACTGCTGTGGCGTAGGGTCGGGTTATGGGCCAGACCTGCGCCACGTACAGTAGCACCGAGAGTACCTCACACCTGATGACCAGGGTTTTGCCCGCAATGGAGAGGGAGCGTTGCTCCCACCAGCCCAGTTTCTGTCTTACCTTTCCTATGCGTTCCTCCCAGTTTTTGGTGCACGCCCCAGCAGCTCCGAACCATATCCCCAGCACCTTCAGGTAATCTGACCTGACAGTGAAGGGGACAAAGGACCGGTCGGCCCAGTTCCCAAAGAACATGGCCTCGCTCTTGCCCCGGTTTACCTTGGCTCCAGAGGCCAGTTCAAACTGGTCGCAGGTGGTCAAGAGCCTGCGTACAGACGCAGGATCCGAGCAGAAGACGGCAACGTCGTCCATGTACAGGGAGGCCTTGACTTGCATGCCTCCACTGCCTGGGATCGTCACTCCTCTTATACCCGGATCCCTCCTGATGGACTCGGCAAAAGGTTCTATGCAGCACACAAAAAGGGCAGAGGAGAGAGGGCAGCCCTGCCTGACTCCAGATCTGATCTGGAACTTTTCTGATTCCCACCCATTGATTGAGACTGCGCTATAGATGTTTGTGTAGAGCAGTTTGATCCAATTGCGAATTCCCTCCCCAAACCCCATTTTGGAGAGCACATCCATCATGTAGGTGTGTGATATTCTGTCAAAAGCCTTCTCCTGGTCAAGGCTGATGAGGCAAGTGTCCACCCCCCTGTCCTGCACGTAGGCGATCGTATCCCTGAGTAGCGCGAGGCTATCAGAGATCTTCCTGCCGGGTACAGCACAGGTCTGGTCAGGGTGGATCACCGACTCCAGAGCAGACCTGACCCGATTGGCGATGACCTTTGCTAGAATTTTGTAGTCCACATTCAACAGTGAAATGGGTCGCCAATTTCGAATTTCTTCCCTTTCCCCCTTCTGCTTGTAGATGAGGGTGATGATGCCTTTCCTCATGGACTCTGACATGCTGCCTACCAGAAGCATACTCTCGTACACTTCCAGCAGGTCTGGGCCCATCCAGTCCCACAGAGCCGAATACAACTCAACCGGTAAGCCGTCGCTTCCGGGAGTTTTACTCGTCTCGAAGGACTTGGCGGCCTTTGTCAGCTCGTCCAGAGTTAGTGGTTTGTCCAGGTTTTCCAGCTCGCTGTCGCCTATGACCTCCGTGATAGTCGACAGGAAGGTCTGGGAAACAGTGCTATCTGTTGGCTTCAGGTCATACAGTCCGGCATAAAAGGATTGGCTGATCCTCAGGATGTCAGACTGCGATGACTTTTCAGAGCCATCTTCTTCCTTCAGGCTGCTGATCACAGAGGTGTCTCTGTGCACCTTTTGGAAGAAGAAGCGTGAGCACTTTTCGTCCTGCTCCACGGAGCGGACTCTGGAACGGAAGATAACCTTGGAGGCCTCCGAGGTGTAGAGCGAGGCTTGCTGGCTCTTCACCTCTTGGAGATCCTCCTTGACATCCACCCCCATCGACTGCAGCTGGAGCAAATTTTGCATACTTTTCTGGAGCCTGGACATGACCCCTCGTCTCTCTCTCACCTTTTGAACGCCCTTGAGGATGAAAAACCTCTTGATATTCCCCTTGATTGCTTCCCACCAGAGATGTGGGGCCTCAAAGAGGGGTTTCACGGTTCTCCAACCTTTGTAATCCCTCCTGAGTTCCTCGATGTTCTCAGGGGTCAGCAGTTTTACATTTAGCTTCCACGTCCCCCTGCCTACCCCCTGGTCTTCCTGCAGGTGGCAGTCGGCCAGTAGGAGGCAGTGGTCAGAGAAGAACACCGGCGTTACGTCGGTGGACCTGACCGTGAAAGCTCGGGACACAAAAAAGAAGTCTATCCTGGAGCGGACGGACCCGTCTGGCCGTGACCACGTGTATCTACGCTGCGCGCCGTCTGCAGGGTTGCTGCAGACGTCGAGCAGCTTGGCGTCTTTTACCGTTTCCATCAGGAGTCTGGACGTAGCGTCTAGTTTGCTGTCGGCTTTGCTGGATCGTCCAGCCGCATCGATGATGCAGTTGAAGTCACCACCCAGGATGACCGGCTTGGAGGTGGCCAACAGCAGTGGGAGTTGCTGAAGAACTGCCAGCCGCTCACTTTTTACGGCCGGGGCGTACACATTAATAAGTCTGAGAGGGGTGTTTTTGTGTTTCACGTCTGCTACGAGGAGGCGCCCGCCCACCACCTCCTTAACGTCGGAGATGGTGAAGTTGCCTCCCCGCAGCAGAATACCCAGGCCGGAGGAGCGGCAGTCGTTTCCTCCTGACCAGATGGATGGCCCGTGGGACCACCAGCTCGACCAGCGCCTGTAGTTGCTGAGGTGCGGAATTCCGCACTCCTGCAGGAACAGTAGGTCAGCTTTTACATTTGCCAAATAGTTGAGTGTGGCTACACACCGCGAAGTATCTTTGATGCTTCGCACATTTATGGATGCAATTTTTAAACCCATTATAAAAAGATAGATTTACCAGTCTCAAGAGTCCAGAGTCTATACAGTTGGCTGTTCCAGCTGTTGAATGTTCCCCAGCATGCCGGTGGTGCTCGCAAACTTTAGCACAGTTGCAGGGCTGAGAAAACTGTTCTGGTCCGTACTGGCCCCGTGATTTGGATGCAGATGCATTGGGGGGGTGGTGTAGCCCTGGGGTTCGTCGTGGCAGTCAGTAGGTGTTGGGGTTGCAGGCCGGTCTTCACCTGGGTTGTTGCTGCTCGTTGCTATCGGGGGTTGGTCTGTGACCTTGTTTTCTTCCCGGTCGGTGGTCTGGGGGGTCTGTGCCTTCCGTTCCATGTTGGTGCTTTGCCTCTTTATCTGAGGCCGATTCTTGTCCTGTTTTCCCTCATCGGATGAGGTGTCGGCACTAAGTGCGCCGGCTGAGAGGTGTCGCTTTTTGCCACTACCCCTCAGAGGGTTCTTCAGTTTGTTTTTTTGTTTCCTCTTACGTTTGTCCCTGTTCACGGTTTCCCAGGGCTCTTTATTCTTTGTCCCATCCTCTTCCTCTTCCATTGAGTGTTCCTCATCAGATGGGGCTGGGGTTGGGTTGTCAGGAGGTGCTGGGGCCTCCTCTTTTTGTTTGGGGGCCCTTCTGTTGCTTTTCCTCATTCTGAACCGTGGTGTCTTTTTCGGTGGAGGGTGTATGCACCTCCTCTCTGGTCGCCTTTTTAACTCCGCTGCTGATGATTTCAGCGTATGTCGCCCCGCGTTTCGGGCAGGCCCTGTAAAGATGGCCGGCCTCCCCACACAGGTTGCAGCACTTGTCTTCTTTGCAGTCCTTAGTCATGTGTCCCTCCTGCCTGCAGTTCTTGCAGAAGGTCACACTGCAGTTTGCGGCAACATGCCCCGTTTTGCCACAGGTGTGGCATACACGTGGCTGTCCCACGTAGTAGAGGTAGCCACGATTTACTCCAATAGCGAAATTGGAGGGGGGATGCAGGATGGCTCCGTTGCTGTCCGTTCTTAGGGTCACCTTGACCTGGTGCTCACTTGTCCAGATGCCGAAGGTGTCTTTCACTTGCACGCTGTCACTTTTCAGCTCAGCGTACCTGGCGAGGAACGTGAGCACATCAGATACAGGGACGTGGGGGTTGTACGTGTGCAGTGTAACAACCCGATTTCGCTGTGCCGGTAGCGTAAACAGAGGTTCCGCAGTCAGGATCGACAAGGGACTCTGGTTACCTTTTTCCTTGAAGACGTTCAAGAATTTGATGCACGCTGCGACGCTCTTGAAGGTGACATCAAAGAAACCATTCTTGGGGAAGTTTTGCAAGCAGAAGATCTCTGTTGCTTTAAACCCACAGCACTCGAGCAGCACCTTCTTCACGAAGTGTTTCCGGTCCAAAGGTGACTCTCCATCCGTTTTCTTCACTGTGACTCGGACAGTGTTTCGCACGCCCCAGCCTGGTGGTCGGGATGCAGCTGCATCCATAGCTCGTACGTTGGGTGTGAAACTGTATCGGCGTTAGGCCTAAACCCGAGGTTTAGGCCAGCATGTAGATCCACCAATAGCAGCCAAGCTCCAAACGTTTCTTCTTTGACGACTTCAATGCCTCCGAGTTCTCCAATCCACGATCGACATGGAAATCCTCAGCTTCCCTCGATCAAATGAGACTACACTTGATCTTAGCCAAAAGGCCGAGAAGCGGAGTAATCCACATTCAACAGTGAAATGATGTGGAGATGCCGGCGTTGGACTGGGGTGAGCACAGTACGAAGTCTTACAACACCAGGTTAAAGTCCAACAGGTTTGTTTCGATGTCACTAGCTTTCGGAGCGCTGCTCCTTCCTCAGGTGAATGAAGAGGTATGCTCCAGAAACATATATATAGACAGATTCAAAGATGCCAGACAATGCTTGGAATGCGAGCATTAGCAGGTGATTAAATCTTTACAGATCCAGAGATGGGGTAACCCCAGGTTTGAGAGGTGTGAATTGTGTCAAGCCAGGACAGTTGGTAGGATTTTGCAGTGAAATGGGTGGTCAATTTTGAATTTGTTTGCTTTCCCCCTTGTGCTTGTAAGATGAGGGTGATGATGCCTTTTGTCATCCTTCATCATACCGGGGCCAGGTCGAAGCTGAGTAGCAGCAGCCACTTGACGAAGCGTTTTGTTGTGTGATGAAAGAAATGTGAATAAAGTGTATATTTGTATGTGTTTGAGCTGTTTTTTGACTTTGAAATTCCCCATAAAGGGGTGGTGTGCACCGTTCCTGGAGATACTGCAATACCAGGTCGATGCGTGGAGTGGACGGAGCAAGCCCCTATTCCATCTCCCTGCTCCAAAAATCAATTTAATATATGGTCCCCAGATAAGGGACGTATCAGATATTAAACTGATAAGAACAGATTTTTTTTTTTTTTTTTTTTCAAAAAAATATACTTTATTCATAAAAATTTATCATGAGCATTACAGAAACATTTCAAATTGTCTTGACTGTACATTTCCGGCAGGGTTACATGTTGCCTTGACTTTCTTTCATTCAATTTTGATATTGTCGTACACATATCACTCTTTACATTACAATTCCTTCTTAAATATTTACATTGTCATGTTTGTTTTTGTACATTGGAGTGTTGGTTGCCCAGACCGAGGGGCTTTACACTGTTACGCTCCCCTCGGTGTACATTTGCTGGAAAGACTTTACACAGTGGTCTTTCCCCATTGCGCCTTGGCGGCAGCTGCCCCAAGCTTGAGTGCGTCCCTCAGCACGTAGTCCTGGACCTTGGAATGTGCCAGTCTGCAACACTCGGTCGAGGACAATTCTTTGCACTGGAAGATCAGCAAGTTTCGGGCAGACCAAAGAGCGTCTTTTACCGAGTTGATGACCTTCCAGCAGCAGTTGATATTTGTCTCGGTGTGTGTCCCTGGAAACAGTCCGTAGAGCACAGAGTCCTGTGTCACAGATCTGTTTGGGATAAACCTTGACAAATACCACTGCATCTCTCTCCAGACCTTCTTTGCAAAGGCACATTCCACAAGGAGGTGTGTGACCGTCTCATTTCCCCCACAGCCACTCCGAGGGCAGCGTGCATTGGTGCAGAGCCTTCGGGTGTGCATGAAGAATCTGACAGGGAGGGCCTTTCTCACCACCAGCCAAGCTAGGTCTTGGTGCTTGTTTGAAAGTTCTGGTGATGAGGCGTTCTGCCAGATGACTCTGGCAGTCTGCTCAGGGAACCAACCAACGTCCTCCACGGTCTCCTTTTCCCTGAGGGCCTCGAGGACATTACGTGCTGACCACTGCTTCATTGCCTTGTGGTCAAAGGTGTTTTCCTTCAAAAACTTTTCCACAAAGGACAGGTGGTACGGTACGGTCCAACTACTTGGAGCGTTCCGCGGCAATGAGGCCAGGCCCATCCTTCGCAACACCGGGGACAGGTAGAACCTCAGTATGTAGTGACACTTGGTGTTTGCATACTGGGGATCCACGCACAGCTTGATGCAGCTGGACACAAAGGTGGCCAACAGGATGAGCGAGGCGTTGGGTACGTTCCGCCCTCCCTTCTCCAGAGGTTTGTACATGGTGTCCCTTCGGACACGGTCCATCTTGGATCGCCAGATAAATTTGAAGATGGCCCGGGTGACTGCTGTGGCGTAGGGTCGGGTTATGGGCCAGACCTGCGCCACGTACAGTAGCACCGAGAGTACCTCACACCTGATGACCAGGGTTTTGCCCGCAATGGAGAGGGAGCGTTGCTCCCACCAGCCCAGTTTCTGTCTTACCTTTCCTATGCGCTCCTCCCAGTTTTTGGTGCACGCCCCAGCAGCTCCGAACCATATCCCCAGCACCTTCAGGTAATCTGACCTGACAGTGAAGGGGACAAAGGACCGGTCGGCCCAGTTCCCAAAGAACATGGCCTCGCTCTTGCCCCGGTTTACCTTGGCTCCAGAGGCCAGTTCAAACTGGTCGCAGGTGGTCAAGAGCCTGCGTACAGACGCAGGATCCGAGCAGAAGACGGCAACGTCGTCCATGTACAGGGAGGCCTTGACTTGCATGCCTCCACTGCCTGGGATCGTCACTCCTCTTATCCCCGGATCCCTCCTGATGGACTCGGCAAAAGGTTCTATGCAGCACACAAAAAGGGCAGAGGAGAGAGGGCAGCCCTGCCTGACTCCAGATCTGATCTGGAACTTTTCTGATTCCCACCCATTGATTGAGACTGCGCTATAGATGTTTGTGTAGAGCAGTTTGATCCAATTGCGAATTCCCTCCCCAAACCCCATTTTGGAGAGCACATCCATCATGTAGGTGTGCGATATTCTGTCAAAAGCCTTCTCCTGGTCAAGGCTGATGAGGCAAGTGTCCACCCCCCTGTCCTGCACGTAGGCGATCGTATCCCTGAGTAGCGCGAGGCTATCAGAGATCTTCCTGCCGGGTACAGCACAGGTCTGGTCAGGGTGGATCACCGACTCCAGAGCAGACCTGACCCGATTGGCGATGACCTTTGCTAGAATTTTGTAGTCCACATTCAACAGTGAAATGGGTCGCCAATTTCGAATTTCTTCCCTTTCCCCCTTCTGCTTGTAGATGAGGGTGATGATGCCTTTCCTCATGGACTCTGACATGCTGCCTTCCAGAAGCATACTCTCGTACACTTCCAGCAGGTCTGGGCCCATCCAGTCCCACAGAGCCGAATACAACTCAACCGGTAAGCCGTCGCTTCCGGGAGTTTTACTCGTCTCGAAGGACTTGGCGGCCTTTGTCAGCTCGTCCAGAGTTAGTGGTTTGTCCAGGTTTTCCAGCTCGCTGTCGCCTATGACCTCCGTGATGGTCGACAGGAAGGTCTGGGAAACAGTGCTATCTGTTGGCTTCAGGTCATACAGTCCGGCATAAAAGGATTGGCTGATCCTCAGGATGTCAGACTGCGATGACTTTTCAGAGCCATCTTCTTCCTTCAGGCTGCTGATCACAGAGGTCTCTCTGTGCACCTTTTGGAAGAAGAAGCGTGAGCACTTTTCGTCCTGCTCCACGGAGCGGACTCTGGAACGGAAGATAACCTTGGAGGCCTCCGAGGTGTAGAGCGAGGCTTGCTGGCTCTTCACCTCTTGGAGATCCTCCTTGACATCCACCCCCATCGACTGCAGCTGGAGCAAATTTTGCATACTTTTCTGGAGCCTGGACATGACCCCTCGTCTCTCTCTCACCTTCTGAACGCCCTTGAGGATGAAAAACCTCTTGATATTCCCCTTGATTGCTTCCCACCAGAGATGTGGGGCCTCAAAGAGGGGTTTCACGGTTCTCCAACCTTTGTAATCCCTCCTGAGTTCCTCGATGTTCTCAGGGGTCAGCAGTTTTACATTTAGCTTCCACGTCCCCCTGCCTACCCCCTGGTCTTCCTGCAGGTGGCAGTCGGCCAGTAGGAGGCAGTGGTCAGAGAAGAACACCGGCGTTACGTCGGTGGACCTGACCGTGAAAGCTCGGGACACAAAAAAGAAGTCTATCCTGGAGCGGACGGACCCGTCTGGCCGTGACCATGTGTATCTACGCTGCACGCCGTCTGCAGGGTTGCTGCAGACGTCGAGCAGCTTGGCGTCTTTTACCGTTTCCATCAGGAGTCTGGACGTAGCGTCTAGTTTGCTGTCGGCTTTGCTGGATCGTCCAGCCGCATCGATGATGCAGTTGAAGTCACCACCCAGGATGACCGGCTTGGAGGTGGCCAACAGCAGTGGGAGTTGCTGAAGAACTGCCAGCCGCTCACTTTTTACGGCCGGGGCGTACACATTAATAAGTCTGAGAGGGGTGTTTTTGTATTTCACGTCTGCTACGAGGAGGCGCCCGCCCACCACCTCCTTAACGTCGGAGATGGTGAAGTTGCCTCCCCGCAGCAGAATACCCAGGCCGGAGGAGCGGCCGTCGTTTCCTCCTGACCAGATGGATGGCCCGTGGGACCACCAGCTCGACCAGCGTCTGTAGTTGCTGAGGTGCGGAATTCCGCACTCCTGCAGGAACAGTAGGTCAGCTTTTACATTTGCCAAATAGTTGAGTGTGGCTACACACCGCGAAGTATCTTTGATGCTTCGCACATTTATGGATGCAATTTTTAAACCCATTATAAAAAGATTGATTTACCAGTCTCAAGAGTCCAGAGTCGAGACAGTTGGCTGTTCCAGCTGTTGAATGTTCCCCAGCATGCCGGTGGTGCTCGCAAACTTTAGCACAGTTGCAGGGCTGAGAAAACTGTTCTGGTCCGTACTGGCCCCGTGATTTTGATGCAGATGCATTGGGGGGGTGGTGTAGCCCTGGGGTTCGTCGTGGCAGTCAGTAGGTGTTGGGGTTGCAGGCCGGTCTTCACCTGGGTTGTTGCTGCTCGTTGCTAGCGGGGGTTGGTCTGTGACCTTGTTTTCTTCCCGGTCGGTGGTCTGGGGGGTCTGTGCCTTCCGTTCCACGTTGGTGCTTTGCCTCTTTATCTGAGGCCGATTCTTGTCCTGTTTTCCCTCATCGGATGAGGTGTCGGCACTAAGTGCGCCGGCTGAGAGGTGTCGCTTTTTGCCACTACCCCTCAGGGGGTTCTTCAGTTTGTTTTTTTGTTTCCTCTTACGTTTGTCCCTGTTCACGGTTTCCCAGGGCTCTTTATTCTTTGTCCCATCCTCTTCCTCTTCCATTGAGTGTTCCTCATCAGATGGGGCTGGGGCTGGGTTGTCAGGAGGTGCTGGGGCCTCCTCTTTTTGTTGGGGGCCCTTTTGTTGCTTTTCCTCATTCTGAGCCGTGGTGTCTTTTTCGGTGGAGGGTGTATGCACCTCCTCTCTGGTCGCCTTTTTAACTCCGCTGCTGATGATTTCAGCGTATGTTGCCCCGCGTTTCGGGCAGGCCCTGTAAAGATGGCCGGCCTCCCCACACAGGTTGCAGCACTTGTCTTTTTTGCAGTCCTTATTCATGTGTCCCTCCTGCCTGCAGTTCTTGCAGAAGGTCACACTGCAGTTTGCGGCAACATGCCCCGTTTTGCCACAGGTGTGGCATACTCGTGGCTGTCCCACGTAGTAGAGGTAGCCACGATTTACTCCAATAGCGAAATTGGAGGGGGGATGCAGGATGGCTCCGTTGCTGTCCGTTCTTAGGGTCACCTTGACCTGGTGCTCACTTGTCCAGATGCCGAAGGTGTCTTTCACTTGCACGCTGTCACTTTTCAGCTCAGCGTACCTGGCGAGGAACGTGAGCACATCAGATACAGGGACGTGGGGGTTGTACGTGTGCAGTGTAACAACCCGATTTCGCTGTGCCGGTAGCGTAAACAGAGGTTCCGCAGTCAGGATCGACAAGGGACTCTGGTTACCTTTTTCCTTGAAGACGTTCAAGAATTTGATGCACGCTGCGACGCTCTTGAAGGTGACATCAAAGAAACCATTCTTGGGGAAGTTTTGCAAGCAGAAGATCTCTGTTGCTTTAGACCCACAGCACTCGAGCAGCACCTTCTTCACGAAGTGTTTCCGGTCCAAAGGTGACTCTCCATCCGTTTTCTTCACTGTGACTCGGACAGTGTTTCGCACGCCCCAGCCTGGTGGTCGGGATGCAGCTGCATCCATAGCTCGTACGTTGGGTGTGAAACTGTATCGGCGTTAGGCCTAAACCCGAGGTTTAGGCCAGCATGTAGATCCACCAATAGCAGCCAAGCTCCAAACGTTTCTTCTTTGACGACTTCAATCCCTCCGAGTTCTCCAATCCACGATCGTCATCGAAATCCTCAGCTTCCCTCGATCAAATGAGACTACACTTGATCTTAGCCAAAAGGCCGAGAAGCGGAGTAATCCACATTCAACAGTGAAATGATGTGGAGATGCCGGCGTTGGACTGGGGTGAGCACAGTACGAAGTCTTACAACACCAGGTTAAAGTCCAACAGGTTTGTTTCGATGTCACTAGCTTTCGGAGCGCTGCTCCTTCCTCAGGTGAATGAAGAGGTATGCTCCAGAAACATATATATAGACAGATTCAAAGATGCCAGACAATGCTTGGAATGCGAGCATTAGCAGGTGATTAAATCTTTACAGATCCAGAGATGGGGTAACCCCAGGTTTGAGAGGTGTGAATTGTGTCAAGCCAGGACAGTTGGTAGGATTTTGCAGTGAAATGGGTGGTCAATTTTGAATTTGTTTGCTTTCCCCCTTGTGCTTGTAAGATGAGGCCTTTCGTCATCCTTCATCACACCCCGTAGAAGCTGAGTAGCAGCAGCCACTTGACGAAGCGTTTTGTTGTGTGATGAAAGAAATGTGAATAAAGTGTATATTTGTATGTGTTTGAGCTGTTTTTTGACTTTGAAATTCCCCATAAAGGGGTGGTGTGCACCGTTCCTGGAGATACTGCAATACCAGGTCGATGCGTGGAGTGGACGGAGCAAGCCCCTATTCCATCTCCCTGCTCCAAAAATCAATTTAATATATGGTCCCCAGATAAGGGACGTATCAGATATTAAACTGATAAGAACAGATTTTTTTTTTTTTTTTTTTTTCAAAAAAATATACTTTATTCATAAAAATTTATCATGAGCATTTCAGAAACATTTCAAATTGTCTTGACTGTACATTTTCGGCAGGGTTACATGTTGCCTTGACTTTCTTTCCTTCAATTTTGATATTGTCATACACATATCACTCTTTACATTACAATTCCTTCTTAAATATTTACATTGTCATGTTTGTTTTATACATTGGAGTGTTGGTTGCCCAGACCGAGGGGCTTTACACTGTTACGCGCCCCTCGGTGTACATTTGCTGGAAAAACCTTACACAGTGGTCTTTCCCCATTGCGCCTTGGCGGCAGCTGCCCCAAGCTTGAGTGCGTCCCTCAGCACGTAGTCCTGGACCTTGGAATGTGCCAGTCTGCAACACTCGGTCGAGGACAATTCTTTGCACTGGAAGATCAGCAAGTTTCGGGCAGACCAAAGAGCGTCTTTCACCGAGTTGATGACCTTCCAGCAGCAGTTGATATTTGTCTCGGTGTGTGTCCCTGGAAACAGCCCGTAGAGCACAGAGTCCTGTGTCACAGATCTGTTTGGGATAAACCTTGACAAATACCACTGCATCTCTCTCCAGACCTTCTTTGCAAAGGCACATTCCACAAGGAGGTGTGTGACCGTCTCATTTCCCCCACAGCCACTCCGAGGGCAGCGTGCATTGGCGCAGAGCCTTCGGGTGTGCATGAAGAATCTGACAGGGAGGGCCCTTCTCACCACCAGCCAAGCTAGGTCTTGGTGCTTGTTTGAAAGTTCTGGTGATGAGGCGTTCTGCCAGATGACTCTGGCAGTCTGCTCAGGGAACCATCCAACGTCCTCCACGGTCTCCTTTTCCCTGAGGGCCTCGAGGACATTACGTGCTGACCACTGCTTCATTGCCTTGTGGTCAAAGGTGTTTTTCTTCAAAAACTTTTCCACGAAGGACAGGTGGTACGGTACGGTCCAACTACTTGGAGCGTTCCGCGGCAATGAGGCCAGGCCCATCCTTCGTAACACCGGGGACAGGTAGAACCTCAGTATGTAGTGACACTTGGTGTTTGCATACTGGGGGTCCACGCACAGCTTGATGCAGCTGGACACAAAGGTGGCCAACAGGATGAGGGAGGCGTTGGGTACGTTCCGCCCTCCTTTCTCCAGAGGTTTGTACATGGTGTCCCTTCGGACACGGTCCATCTTGGATCGCCAGATAAATTTGAAGATGGCCCGGGTGACTGCTGTGGCATAGGGTCGGGTTATGGGCCAGACCTGCGCCACGTACAGCAACACCGAGAGTACCTCACACCTGATGACCAGGGTTTTGCCCGCAATGGAGAGGGAGCGTTGCTCCCACCAGCCCAGTTTCTGTCTTACCTTTCCTAGGCGCTCCTCTCAGTTTTTGGTGCACGCCCCAGCAGCTCCGAACCATATCCCCAGCACCTTCAGGTAATCTGACCTGACAGTGAAGGGGACAAAGGACCGGTCGGCCCAGTTCCCAAAGAACATGGCCTCGCTCTTGCCACGGTTTACCTTGGCTCCCGAGGCCAGTTCAAACTGGTCGCAGGTGGTCAAGAGCCTGCGCACAGACGCAGGATCCGAGCAGAAGACGGCAACGTCGTCCATGTACAGGGAGGCCTTGACTTGCATGCCTCCACTGCCTGGGATCGTCACTCCTCTTATCCCCGGATCCCTCCTGATGGACTCGGCAAAAGGTTCTATGCAGCACACAAAAAGGGCAGAGGAGAGAGGGCAGCCCTGCCTGACTCCAGATTTGATCTGGAACTTTTCTGATTCCCACCCATTGATTGAGACTGCGCTATAGATGTTTGTGTAGAGCAGTTTGATCCAATTGCGAATTCCCTCCCCAAACCCCATTTTGGAGAGCACATCCATCATGTAGGTGTGCGATATTCTGTCAAAAGCCTTCTCCTGGTCAAGGCTGATGAGGCAAGTGTCCACCCCCCTGTCCTGCACGTAGGCGATCGTATCCCTGAGTAGCGCGAGGCTATCAGAGATCTTCCTGCCGGGTACAGCACAGGTCTGGTCAGGGTGGATCACCGACTCCAGAGCAGACCTGACCCGATTGGCGATGACCTTTGCTAGAATTTTGTAGTCCACATTCAACAGTGAAATGGGTCGCCAATTTCGAATTTCTTCCCTTTCCCCCTTCTGCTTGTAGATGAGGGTGATGATGCCTTTCCTCATGGACTCTGACATGCTGCCTTCCAGAAGCATACTCTCGTACACTTCCAGCAGGTCTGGGCCCATCCAGTCCCACAGAGCCGAATACAACTCAACCGGTAAGCCGTCGCTTCCGGGAGTTTTACTCGTCTCGAAGGACTTGGCGGCCTTTGTCAGCTCGTCCAGAGTTAGTGGTTTGTCCAGGTTTTCCAGCTCGCTGTCGCCTATGACCTCCGTGATAGTCGACAGGAAGGTCTGGGAAACAGTGCTATCTGTTGGCTTCAGGTCATACAGTCCGGCATAAAAGGATTGGCTGATCCTCAGGATGTCAGACTGCGATGACTTTTCAGAGCCATCTTCTTCCTTCAGGCTGCTGATCACAGAGGTGTCTCTGTGCACCTTTTGGAAGAAGAAGCGTGAGCACTTTTCGTCCTGCTCCACGGAGCGGACTCTGGAACGGAAGATAACCTTGGAGGCCACCGAGGTGTAGAGCGAGGCTTGCTGGCTCTTCACCTCTTGGAGATCCTCCTTGACATCCACCCCCATCGACTGCAGCTGGAGCAAATTTTGCATACTTTTCTGGAGCCTGGACATGACCCCTCGTCTCTCTCTCACCTTTTGAACGCCCTTGAGGATGAAAAACCTCTTGATATTCCCCTTGATTGCTTCCCACCAGAGATGTGGGGCCTCAAAGAGGGGTTTCACGGTTCTCCAACCTTTGTAATCCCTCCTGAGTTCCTCGATGTTCTCAGGGGTCAGCAGTTTTACATTTAGCTTCCACGTCCCCCTGCCTACCCCCTGGTCTTCCTGCAGGTGGCAGTCGGCCAGTAGGAGGCAGTGGTCAGAGAAGAACACCGGCGTTACGTCGGTGGACCTGACCGTGAAAGCTCGGGACACAAAAAAGAAGTCTATCCTGGAGCGGACAGACCCGTCTGGCCGTGACCATGTGTATCTACGCTGCGCGCCGTCTGCAGGGTTGCTGCAGACGTCGAGCAGCTTGGCGTCTTTTACCGTTTCCATCAGGAGTCTGGACGTAGCATCTAGTTTGCTGTCGGCTTTGCTGGATCGTCCAGCCGCATCGATGATGCAGTTGAAGTCACCACCCAGGATGACCGGCTTGGAGGTGGCCAACAGCAGTGGGAGTTGCTGAAGAACTGC
>NW_027308915.1:0-62000 GCF_047496885.1 Scyliorhinus torazame
CCTCCCCGCACCCCTCCCCCTCCGCACCCCTTCCGCGCACCCTTCCCCGCACCCCTTCCCCACGCCCTCCCACTCGGCCCTCCCCCTCCGCACCCCTTCCACACGCCCTCCTCCTCCGCACCCCTTCCCCACGCCCTCCCCCTCACCCCTTCCACGCCTCCTCCCCTGCACCCCTTCCCCGCACTCCCCCTCCGCACCCCTTCCCCGCCCTCCCCTCCGCACTCCTTCCCCGCCCTCCCCCTCACCACCCCTTCCCCGCCCTCCCCCTCCGCACCCCTTCCCCGCACCCCTTCCCTGCCCCCTCCCCGCACCCCTTCCCCGCAACCCTTCCCTGCCCCCTCCCCGCACCCCTTCCCCACGCCCTCCCCCTCCGCACCCCTTCCCCACGCCCTCCCCCTCCGCACCCCTTCCCCACGCCCTCCCCCTCCGCACCCCTTCCCCACGCGCTCCCCCTCCGCACCCCTTCCCCACGCCCTCCCCCTCCGCACCCCTTCCCCACGCCCTGCCCCTCCGCACCCCTTCCCCACGCCCTCCCCCCCGCACCCCTTCCCCACGCCCTCCCCCTCGCCCCTTCCCCACGCCCTCCCCCTCGCCCCTTCCCCACGCCCTCCCCCCTCGACCCTTCCCCACGCCCTCCCCCCTCGACCCTTCCCCACGCCCTCCCACTCCCCCCTCCCCGCGCCCTCCCCCTCCCCGCGCCCTCCCCCTCCCCTTCCCCGCGCCCTTCCCCCCCCTTCCCCGCGCCCTTCCCCCTCACACCTTCCCCACGCCCTCCCCCTCGCCCCTTCCCCCCGCCCTCCCCCTCACCCCTTTCCCGCGCCCTCCCCCTCACCCCTTCCCCGCGCCCTCCCCCTCACCCCTTCCATGCGCCCTCCCCCCTTCCACGCGCCCTCCCCCCTTCCCCGTGCCCTCTCCCTCCCCCTTCCCCGCACCCTCCCCCTCCCCACACACTCCCCCTCCCCTTCCCCACGCCCTCCCCCCTTCCCCACGCCCTCCCCCCTCCCACTTGCCCTCCCCCTTCCCCACGCCCTCCCCCTCCCCACGCCCTCCCCCTTCCCCACGCCCTCCCCCTCCCCCTTCCCCACGCCCTCCCCCTCCCCCTTCCCCACGCCCTCCCCCCTTCCCCACGCCCTCCCCCCTTCCCCACGCCCTCCCCCTTCCCCACGCCCTCCCCCCTTCCCCACGCCCTCCCCCCTTCCCCACGCCCTCCCCCCTTCCCCACGCCCTCCCCCCTTCCCCACGCCCTCCCCCCTTCCCCACGCCCTCCCCCCTTCCCCAAGCCCTCCCCCCTTCCCCACGCCCTCCCCCCTTCCCAAGCCCTCCCCCTTCCCCACGCCCTCCCCCCCTTCCCCACGCCCTCCCCCCCTTCCCCACGCCCTCCCCCCCTTCCCCACGCCCTCCCCCCCTTCCCCACGCCCTTCCCCACGCCCTCCCCCCCTTCCCCACGCCCTCCCCCCCTTCCCCACGCCCTCCCCCCTTCCCCACGCCCTCCCCCTCTTCCTCACGCCCTCCCCCTCTTCCCCACGCCCTCCCCCTCTTCCCCACGCCCTCCCCCTCTTCCCCACGCCCTCCCCCTCTTCCCCACGCCCTCCCCCTCTTCCCCACGCCCTCCCCCTCTTCCCCACGCCCTCCCCTCTTCCCCACGCCCTCCCCCTCTTCCCCACGCCCTCCCCCTCTTCCCCACGCCCTCCCCCTCTTCCCCACGCCCTCCCCCTCACCCCTTCCCCACGCCCTCCCCCTCACCCCTTCCCCGCCCTCTCACCCCTTCCCCATGCCTCCCCACACCCTCCTCCTCACCCCTTCCCCGCACCCTCCTCCTCACCCCTTCCCCGCGCCCTCCCCCTCACCCCTTCCACGCGCCCTCCCCCTCACCCCTTCCACGCGCCCTTCCACGCGCCCTCCCCCTTCCCCGCGCCCTTCCACGCGCCCTCCCCCTTCCCCGCGCCCTCCCCCTCCCACTTGCACTCCCCCTTCCCCACGCCCTCCCCCTTCCCCACGCCCTCCCCCCTTCCCCACGCCCTCCCCCCTTCCCCACGCCCTCCCCCTTCCCCACGCTTCCCCCCTTCCCCACGCCCTCCCCCCTTCCCCACGCCCTCCCCCCCTTCCCCACGCCCTCCCCCCCTTCCCCACCCCCTCCCCCCCTTCCCCACGCCCTTCCCCCCTTCCCCACGCCCTTCCCCACGCCCTCCCCCCCCTTCCCCACGCCCTCCCCCCCTTCCCCACGCCCTCCCCCCTTCCCCACGCCCTCCCCCCTTCCCCACGCCCTCCCCCTCTTCCCACGCCCTCCCCCTCTTCCCCACGCCCTCCCCCTCTTCCCCACGCCCTCCCCCCCTTCCCCACGCCCTCCCCCCTTCCCCACGCCCTCCCCCTCTTCCCCACGCCCTCCCCCTCTTCCCCACGCCCTCCCCCTCTTCCCCACGCCCTCCCCCTCTTCCCCACGCCCTCCCCTTCTTCCCCACGCCCTCCCCCTCTTGCCCCCCTCTTCCCCACGCCCTCCCCCTCACCCCTTCCCCACGCCCTCCCCCTCACCCCTTCCCCACGCCCTCCCCCTAATCCCTTCCCCGCCCCCTCACCCCTTCCCCACGCCTCCCCACACCCTCCTCCTCACCCCTTCCCCGCGCCCTCCCCCTCATCCCTTCCACGCGCCCTTCCCCTCACCCCTTCCACGCGCCCGCCCCCTTCCCCGCGCCCTCCCCCTCCCACGTGCCCTCCCCCCTTCCCCACGCCCTCCCCCCTTCCCCACGCCCTCCCCCCTTCCCCACGCCCTCCCCCTCCCCCACGCCCTCCCCCTTCCCCACGCCCTCCCCCTCCCCCACGCCCTCCCCCTCCCCACGCCCTTCCCCACGCTCTCCCCCTTCCCCACGCCCTCCGCCCTTCCCCACGCCTTCCCCCCTTCCCCACGCCCTCCCCCTCACCCCTTCCCCACGCCCTCCCCCTCACCCCTTCCCCACGCCCTCCCCCTCACCCTTTCCCCGCCCCCTCACCCCTTCCCCTCCCCTCACCCCTTCCCCTCACCCCTTCCCCACGCCCTCCCCCCTTCCCCACACCCCCCCTCACCCCATCCCCACGCCCTCCCCCTTCCCCACGCCCTCCCCCTCCCCCTTCCCCATGCCCTCCCCCCTTCCCCACGCCCTCCCCCCTTCCCCACGCCCTCCCCCTTCCCCACGCCCTCCCCCTTCCCCACGCCCTCCCTCCCCCTTCCCCACGCCCTCCCTCCCCCTTCCCCTCACCCCCCCTCACCCCATCCCCACGCCCTCCCCCTTCCCCACGCCCTCCCCCTCCCCCTTCCCCACGCCCTCCCCCTCCCCCTTCCCCACGCCCTCCCCCTCCCCCTTCCCCACGCCCTCCCCCCTTCCCCACGCTCTCCCCCCTTCCCCACGCCCTCCCCCCTTCCCCACGCCCTCCCCCCCTTCCCCACGCCCTCCCCCCTTCCCCACGCCCTCCCCCCTTCCCCACGCCCTCCCCCCTTCCCCACGCCCTCCCCCCTTCCCCACGCCCTCCCCCCTTCCCCACGCCCTCCCCCACGCCCTCCCCCCTTCCCCACGCCCTCCCCCCTTCCCCACGCCCTCCCCCCTTCCCCACGCCCTCCCCCTTCCCCACGCCCTCACCCCTTCCCCAAGCCCTCCCCCTTCCCCACGCCCTCCCCCCCTTCCCCACGCCCTCACCCCTTCCCCACGCCCTCACCCCTTCCCCACGCCCTCCCCCCCTTCCCCACGCCCTCCCCCGCGCCCTCCCCCCTTCCCCACGCCCTCCCCCCTTCCCCACGCCCTCCCTCCCCCTTCCCCACGCCCTCCCTCCCCCTTCCCCTCACCCCCCCTCACCCCATCCCCACGCCCTCCCCCTTCCCCACGCCCTCCCCCTCCCCCCTTCCCCACGCCCTCACCCCTTCCCCACGCCCTCACCCCTTCCCCACGCCCTCCCCCCCCTTCCCCACGCCCTCCCCCCCTTCCCCACGCCCTCCCCCGCGCCCTCCCCCCTTCCCCACGCCCTCCCCCTTCCCCATGCCCTCCCCCCTTCCCCACGCCCTCCCCCCTTCCCCACGCCCTCCCCCCTTCCCCACGCCCTCCCCCCTTCCCCACGCCCTCCCCCCTTCCCCACGCCCTCCCCCCTTCCCCACGCCCTCCCCCCTTCCCCACGCCCTCCCCCCTTCCCCACGCCTTCCCCCCTTCCCCACGCCCTCCCCCTTCCCCAAGCCCTCACCCCCTTCCCCACACCCTTCCCCCTTCCCCACGCCCTCCCCCCCTTCCCCACGCCCTCCCCACGCCCTCCCCCCCTTCCCCACGCCCTCTCCCCCCTTCCCCATGCCCTCCCCCCCCCCTTCCCCATGCCCTCCCACCTTCCCCACGCCCTCCCCCTCACCCTTTCCCCGCCCCCTCACCCCTTCCCCTCCCCTCACCCCTTCCCCTCACCCCTTCCCCACGCCCTCCCCCTTCCCCACGCCCTCCCCCTCCCCCTTCCCCATGCCCTCCCCCCTTCCCCACGCCCTCCCCCTTCCCCACGCCCTCCCCCCTTCCCCACGCCCTCCCCCTCTTCCCCACACCCTCCCCCTCTTCCCCACACCCTCCCCCTCTTCCCCACGCCCTCCCCCTCTTCCCCACGCCCTCCCCCTCTTCCCCACGCCCTCCCCCTCACCCCTTCGCCACGCCCTCCCCCTCACCCCTTCCCCACGCCCTCTCCCTCACCCCTTCCCCACGCCCTCCCCCCTTCCCCACGCCCTACCCACTTCCCCACGCCCTCCCCCACGCCCTCCCCCCCTTTCCCACACCCTCCCCCCCTTCCCCACGCCCTCCCCCCCTCCCCACGCCCTCCCCCCCTTCCCCACGCCCTCCCCCCCTTCCCCACGCCCTCCCCCCCTTCCCCACGCCCTCCCCCCCTTCCCCACGCCCTCCCCCCCTTCCCCACGCCCTCCCCCCTTCCCCACGCCCTCCCCCCTTCCCCACGCCCTCCCCCCTTCCCCACGCCCTCCCCCCTTCCCCACGCCCTCCCCCCCTTCCCCACGCCCTCCCCCTCTTCCCCACGCCCTCCCCCTCTTCCCCACGCCCTCCCCCTCTTCCCCACGACCTCCCCCTCTTCCCCACGCCCTCCCACTCTTCCCCACGCCCTCCCCCTCTTCCCCACGCCCTCCCCCACTTCCCCACGCTCTTCCCCACGCCCTCCCCCTCTTCCCCACGCCCTCCCCCTCTTCCCCACGCCCTCCCCCTCTTCCCCACGCCCTCCCCCTCACCCCTTCCCCACGCCCTCCCCCTCACCCCTTCCCCACGCCCTCCCCCTCACCCCTTCCCCACGCCCTCCCCCTCACCCCTTCCCCACGCCCTCCCCCTCACCCCTTCCCCACGCCCTCCCCCTCACCCCTTCCCCACGCCCTCCCCCTCACCCCTTCCCCACGCCCTCCCCCTCACCCCTTCCCCACGCCCTCCCCCTCACCCCTTCCCCACGCCCTCCCCCTCACCCCTTCCCCACGCCCTCCCCCTCACCCCTTCCCCACCCCCTTCCCCACGCCCTCCCCCTCACCCCTTCCCCACGCCCTCCCCCTCACCCCTTCCCCACGCCCTCCCCCTCACCCCTTCCCCACGCCCTCCCCCTCACCCCTTCCCCACGCCCTCCCCCTCACCCCTTCCCCACGCCCTCCCCCCTTCCCCACGCCCTCCCCCTCTTCCCCACGCCCTCCCCCTCTTCCCCACGCCCTCCCCCTCTTCCCCACGACCTCCCCCTCTTCCCCACGCCCTCCCCCTCTTCCCCACGCCCTCCCACTCTTCCCCACGCCCTCCAACTATTCCCCACGCCCTCCCCCTCTTCCCCACGCCCTCCCCCACTTCCCCACGCTCTTCCCCACGCCCTCCCCCTCTTCCCCACGCCCTCCCCTCTTCCCCCTCTTCCCCACGCCCTCCCCCTCTTCCCCACGCCCTCCCCCTCACCCCTTCCCCACGCCCTCCCCCTCACCCCTTCCCCACGCCCTCCCCCTCACCCCTTCCCCACGCCCTCCCCCTCACCCCTTCCCCACGCCCTCCCCCTCACCCCTTCCCCACGCCCTCCCCCTCACCCCTTCCCCACGCCCTCCCCCTCACCCCTTCCCCACGCCCTCCCCCTCACCCCTTCCCCACGCCCTCCCCCTCACCCCTTCCCCACGCCCTCCCCCTCACCCCTCACCCCTTCCCCACGCCCTCCCCACGCCCTCCCCCTCACCCCTTCCCCACGCCCTCCCCCTCACCCCTTCCCCACGCCCTCCCCCTCACCCCTTCCCCACGCCCTCCCCCTCACCCCTTCCCCACGCCCTCCCCCTCACCCCTTCCCCACGCCCTCCCCCTCACCCCTTCCCCACGCCCTCCCCCTCACCCCTTCCCCACGCCCTCCCCCTCACCCCTTCCCCACGCCCTCCCCCTCACCCCTTCCCCACGCCCTCCCCCTCACCCCTTCCCCACGCCCTCCCCCCCCTCCCCCCTCCCCACCCCTTCCCCCCCTCCCCCTCACCCTCCCACGCCCTCCCCCTCACCCCTTCCCCACGCCCTCCCCCTCACCCCTTCCCCACGCCCTCCCCCTCACCCCTTCCCCACGCCCTCCCCCTCACCCCTTCCCCACGCCCTCCCCCTCACCCCTTCCCCACGCCCTCCCCCTCACCCCTTCCCCACGCCCTCCCCCTCACCCCTTCCCCACGCCCTCCCCCTCACCCCTTCCCCACGCCCTCCCCCTCACCCCTTCCCCACGCCCTCCCCCTCACCCCTTCCCCACGCCCTCCCCCTCACCCCTTCCCCACGCCCTCCGCCTCACCCCTTCCCCACGCCCTCCGCCTCACCCCTTCCCCACGCCCTCCCCCTCACCCCTTCCCCACGCCCTCCCCCTCACCCTTCCCCACGCCCTCCCCCTCACCCCTTCCCCACGCCCTCCCCCTCACCCCTTCCCCACGCCCTCCCCCTCACCCCTTCCCCACGCCCTCCCCCTCACCCCTTCCCCACGCCCTCCCCCTCACCCCTTCCCCACGCCCTCCCCCTCACCCCTTCCCCACGCCCTCCCCCTCACCCCTTCCCCACGCCCTCCCCCTCACCCCTTCCCCACGCCCTCCCCCTCACCCCTTCCCCACGCCCTCCCCCTCACCCCTTCCCCACGCCCTCCCCCTCACCCCTTCCCCACGCCCTCCCCCTCACCCCTTCCCCACGCCCTCCCCCTCACCCCTTCCCCACGCCCTCCCCCTCACCCCTTGCCCACGCCCTCCCCCTCACCCCTTGCCCACGCCCTCCCCCTCACCCCTTGCCCACGCCCTCCCCCTCACCCCTTGCCCACGCCCTCCCCCTCACCCCTTGCCCACGCCCTCCCCTCACCCCTTGCCCACGCCCTCCCCCTCACCCCTTGCCCACGCCCTCCCTCTCACCCCTTCCCCACGCCCTCACCCTCACCCCTTCCCCACGCCCTCCCCCTCACCCCTTCCCCACGCCCTCCGCCTCACCCCTTCCCCACGCCCTCCCCCTCCCCCTTCCCCACGCCCTCCCCCTCCCCCCTTCCCCACGCCCTCCCCCCTTCCCCACGCCCTCCCCCTCCCCCCTTGCCCACTCCCTCCCCCTCACCCCTTCCCCACGCCCTCCCCCCTTCCCCACGCCCTCCCCCCTTCCCCACGCACTCACCCTCACCCCTTCCCCACGCCCTCCCCCCTTCCCCACGCCCTCCCCCCTTCCCCACGCCCTCCCCCCTTCCCCACGCCCTCACCCCTTCCCCACGCCCTCCCCCTCACCCCTTCCCCACGCCCTCCCCCTCACCCCTTCCCCACGCCCTCCCCCTCACCCCTTCCCCACGCCCTCCCCCTCACCCCTTCCCCACGCCCTCCCCCTCACCCCTTCCCCACGCCCTCCCCCTCACCCCTTCCCCACGCCCTCCCCCTCACCCCTTCCCCACGCCCTCCCCCTCACCCCTTCCCCACGCCCTCCCCCTCACCCCTTCCCCACGCCCTCCCCCTCACCCCTTCCCCACGCCCTCCCCCTCACCCCTTCCCCACGCCCTCCCCCTCACCCCTTCCCCACGCCCTCCCCCTCACCCCTTCCCCACGCCCTCCCCCTCACCCCTTCCCCACGCCCTCCCCCTCACCCCTTCCCCACGCCCTCCCCCTCACCCCTTCCCCACGCCCTCCCCCTCACCCCTTCCCCACGCCCTCCCCCTCACCCCTTCCCCACGCCCTCCCCCTCACCCCTTCCCCACGCCCTCCCCCTCACCCCTTCCCCACGCCCTCCCCCTCACCCCTTCCCCACGCCCTCCCCCTCACCCCTTCCCCACGCCCTCCCCCTCACCCCTTCCCCACGCCCTCCCCCTCACCCCTTCCCCACGCCCTCCCCCTCACCCCTTCCCCACGCCCTCCCCCTCACCCCTTCCCCACGCCCTCCCCCTCACCCCTTCCCACGCCCTCCCCCTCACCCCTTCCCCACGCCCTCCCCCTCACCCCTTGCCCACGCCCTCCCCCTCACCCCTTGCCCACGCCCTCCCCCTCACCCCTTGCCCACGCCCAACCCCTCACCCCTTCCGCACGCCCTCACCCTCACCCCTTCCCCACGCCCTCACCCTCACCCCTTCCCCACGCCCTCCCCCTCACCCCTCCCTCCACGCCCTCCCCCTCACCCCTTCCCCAGGCCCTCCCCCTCACCCCTTCCCCACGCCCTCCCCCTCCCCCTTCCCCACGCCCTCCCCCTCCCCCCTTGCCCACTCCCTCCCCCTCACCCCTTCCCCAGCCCTACCCCTCCCCCTTCCCCACGCCCTCCCCCTCCCCCTTGCCCACGCCCTCCCCCTCCCCCTTGCCCACTCCCTCCCCCTCACCCCTTCCCCACGCCCTCCCCCCTTCCCCACGCCCTCCCCCCTTCCCCACGCCCTCCCCCCTTCCCCACGCACTCACCCCTCACCCCTTCCCCACGCCCTCCCCCTCACCCCTTCCCCACGCCCTCCCCCTCACCCCTTCCCCACGCCCTCCCCCTCACCCCTTCCCCACGCCCTCCCCCTCACCCCTTCCCCACGCCCTCCCCCTCACCCCTTCCCCACGCCCTCCCCCTCACCCCTTCCCCACGCCCTCCCCCTCACCCCTTCCCCACGCCCTCCCCCTCACCCCTTCCCCACGCCCTCCCCCTCACCCCTTCCCCACGCCCTCCCCCTCACCCCTTGCCCACGCCCTCCCCCTCACCCCTTGCCCACGCCCTCCCCCTCACCCCTTGCCCACGCCCAACCCCTCACCCCTTCCGCACGCCCTCACCCTCACCCCTTCCCCACGCCCTCACCCTCACCCCTTCCCCACGCCCTCCCCCCTCACCCCTTCCCCACGCCCTCCCCCTCACCCCTTCCCCAGGCCCTCCCCCTCACCCCTTCCCCACGCCCTCCCCCTCCCCCTTCCCCACGCCCTCCCCCTCCCCCCTTGCCCACTCCCTCCCCCTCACCCCTTCCCCACGCCCTCCCCCTCCCCTTCCCCACGCCCTACCCCTCCCCCTTCCCCACGCCCTCCCCCTCCCCCTTGCCCACGCCCTCCCCCTCCCCCTTGCCCACTCCCTCCCCCTCACCCCTTCCCCACGCCCTCCCCCCTTCCCCACGCCCTCCCCCCTTCCCCACGCCCTCCCCCCTTCCCCACGCACTCACCCCTCACCCCTTCCCCACGCCCTCCCCCTCACCCCTTCCCCACGCCCTCCCCCTCACCCCTTCCCCACGCCCTCCCCCTCACCCCTTCCCCACGCCCTCCCCCTCACCCCTTCCCCACGCCCTCCCCCTCACCCCTTCCCCACGCCCTCCCCCTCACCCCTTCCCCACGCCCTCCCCCTCACCCCTTCCCCACGCCCTCCCCCTCACCCCTTCCCCACGCCCTCCCCCTCACCCCTTCCCCACGCCCTCCCCCTCACCCCTTCCCCACGCCCTCCCCCTCACCCCTTCCCCACGCCCTCCCCCTCACCCCTTCCCCACGCCCTCCCCCTCACCCCTTCCCCACGCCCTCCCCCTCACCCCTTCCCCACGCCCTCCCCCTCACCCCTTCCCCACGCCCTCCCCCTCACCCCTTCCCCACGCCCTCCCCCTCACCCCTTCCCCACGCCCTCCCCCTCACCCCTTCCCCACGCCCTCCCCCTCACCCCTTCCCCACGCCCTCCCCCCCTTCCCCACGCCCTCCCCCACGCCCTCCCCCCTTCCCCACGCCCTCCCCCCTTCCCCACGCCCTCCCCCTTCCCCACGCCCTCCCCCTCTTCCCCACGCCCTCCCCCTCTTCCCCACGCCCTCCCCCTCTTCCCCACGCCCTCCCCCTCTTCCCCACGCCCTCCCACTCTTCCCCACGCCCTCCCCCTCTTCCCCACGCCCTCCCCCACTTCCCCACGCTCTTCCCCACGCCCTCCCCCTCTTCCCCACGCCCTCCCCCTCACCCCTTCCCCACGCCCTCCCCCTCACCCCTTCCCCACGCCCTCCCCCTCACCCCTTCCCCACGCCCTCCCCCTCACCCCTTCCCCACGCCCTCCCCCTCACCCCTTCCCCACGCCCTCCCCCTCACCCCTTCCCCACGCCCTCCCCCTCACCCCTTCCCCACGCCCTCCCCCTCACCCCTTCCCCACGCCCTCCCCCTCACCCCTTCCCCACGCCCTCCCCCTCACCCCTTCCCCACGCCCTCCCCCTCACCCCTTCCCCACGCCCTCCCCCTCACCCCTTCCCCACCCCCTTCCCCACGCCCTCCCCCTCACCCCTTCCCCACGCCCTCCCCCTCACCCCTTCCCCACGCCCTCCCCCTCACCCCTTCCCCACGCCCTCCCCCTCACCCCTTCCCCACGCCCTCCCCCTCACCCCTTCCCCACGCCCTCCCCCTCACCCCTTCCCCACGCCCTCCCCCTCACCCCTTCCCCACGCCCTCCCCCTCACCCCTTCCCCACGCCCTCCCCCCTTCCCCACGCCCTCCCCCTCTTCCCCACGCCCTCCCCCTCTTCCCCACGCCCTCCCCCTCTTCCCCACGCCCTCCCCCTCTTCCCCACGCCCTCCCCCTCTTCCCCACGCCCTCCCACTCTTCCCCACGCCCTCCAACTATTCCCCACGCCCTCCCCCTCTTCCCCACGCCCTCCCCCACTTCCCCACGCTCTTCCCCACGCCCTCCCCCTCTTCCCCACGCCCTCCCCCTCTTCCCCCTCTTCCCCACGCCCTCCCCCTCTTCCCCACGCCCTCCCCCTCACCCCTTCCCCACGCCCTCCCCCTCACCCCTTCCCCACGCCCTCCCCCTCACCCCTTCCCCACGCCCTCCCCCTCACCCCTTCCCCACGCCCTCCCCCTCACCCCTTCCCCACGCCCTCCCCCTCACCCCTTCCCCACGCCCTCCCCCTCACCCCTTCCTCACGCCCTCCCCCTCACCCCTCACCCCTTCCCCTCCCCCTCACCCCTCACCCCTTCCCCTCCCCCTCACCCCTCACCCCTTCCCCACGCCCTCCCCCACGCCCTCCCCCTCACCCCTTCCCCACGCCCTCCCCCTCACCCCTTCCCCACGCCCTCCCCCTCACCCCTTCCCCACGCCCTCCCCCTCACCCCTTCCCCACGCCCTCCCCCTCACCCCTTCCCCACGCCCTCCCCCTCACCCCTTCCCCACGCCCTCCCCCTCACCCCTTCCCCACGCCCTCCCCCTCACCCCTTCCCCACGCCCTCCCCCTCACCCCTTCCCCACGCCCTCCCCCTCACCCCTTCCCCACGCCCTCCCCCTCACCCCTTCCCCACGCCCTCCCCCTCACCCCTTCCCCACGCCCTCCCCCTCACCCCTTCCCCACGCCCTCCCCCTCACCCCTTCCCCACGCCCTCCCCCTCACCCCTTCCCCACGCCCTCCCCCTCACCCCTTCCCCACGCCCTCCGCCTCACCCCTTCCCCACGCCCTCCCCCTCACCCCTTCCCCACGCCCTCCCCCTCACCCCTTCCCCACGCCCTCCCCCTCACCCCTTCCCCACGCCCTCCCCCTCACCCCTTCCCCACGCCCTCCCCCTCACCCCTTCCCCACGCCCTCCCCCTCACCCCTTCCCCACGCCCTCCCCCTCACCCCTTCCCCACGCCCTCCCCCTCACCCCTTCCCCACGCCCTCCCCCTCACCCCTTCCCCACGCCCTCCCCCTCACCCCTTCCCCACGCCCTCCCCCTCACCCCTTCCCCACGCCCTCCCCCTCACCCCTTCCCCACGCCCTCCCCCTCACCCCTTCCCCACGCCCTCCCCCTCACCCCTTCCCCACGCCCTCCCCCTCACCCCTTCCCCACGCCCTCCCCCTCACCCCTTGCCCACGCCCTCCCCCTCACCCCTTGCCCACGCCCTCCCCCTCACCCCTTGCCCACGCCCTCCCCCTCACCCCTTGCCCACGCCCTCCCCCTCACCCCTTGCCCACGCCCTCCCCCTCACCCCTTGCCCACGCCCTCCCCCCTCACCCCTTGCCCACGCCCTCCCTCTCACCCCTTCCCCACGCCCTCACCCTCACCCCTTCCCCACGCCCTCCCCCTCACCCCTTCCCCACGCCCTCCGCCTCACCCCTTCCCCACGCCCTCCCCCTCACCCCTTCCCCAGGCCCTCCCCCTCACCCCTTCCCCAGGCCCTCCCCCTCACCCCTTCCCCACGCCCTCCCCCTCCCCCTTCCCCACGCCCTCCCCCTCCCCCCTTCCCCACGCCCTCCCCCCTTCCCCACGCCCTCCCCCTCCCCCCTTGCCCACTCCCTCCCCCTCACCCCTTCCCCACGCCCTCCCCCCTTCCCCACGCCCTCCCCCCTTCCCCACGCACTCACCCTCACCCCTTCCCCACGCCCTCCCCCCTTCCCCACGCCCTCCCCCCTTCCCCACGCCCTCCCCCTCACCCCTTCCCCACGCCCTCCCCCTCACCCCTTCCCCACGCACTCACCCTCACCCCTTCCCCACGCCCTCACCCCTTCCCCACGCCCTCCCCCCTTCCCCACGCCCTCCCCCCTTCCCCACGCCCTCCCCCTCACCCCTTCCCCACGCCCTCCCCCTCACCCCTTCCCCACGCCCTCCCCCTCACCCCTTCCCCACGCCCTCCCCCTCACCCCTTCCCCACGCCCTCCCCCTCACCCCTTCCCCACGCCCTCCCCCTCACCCCTTCCCCACGCCCTCCCCCTCACCCCTTCCCCACGCCCTCCCCCTCACCCCTTCCCCACGCCCTCCCCCCTCACCCCTTCCCCACGCCCTCCCCCTCACCCCTTCCCCACGCCCTCCCCCTCACCCCTTCCCCACGCCCTCCCCCTCACCCCTTCCCCACGCCCTCCCCCTCACCCCTTCCCCACGCCCTCCCCCACGCCCTCCCCCTCACCCCTTCCCCACGCCCTCCCCCCTCACCCCTTCCCCACGCCCTCCCCCTCACCCCTTCCCCACGCCCTCCCCCTCACCCCTTCCCCACGCCCTCCCCCTCACCCCTTCCCCACGCCCTCCCCCTCCCCACGCCCTCCCCCTCACCCCTTCCCCACGCCCTCCCCCTCACCCCTTCCCCACGCCCCTCCCCCTCACCCCTTCCCCACGCCCTCCCCCTCACCCCTTCCCCACGCCCTCCCCCTCACCCCTTCCCCACGCCCTCCCCCTCACCCCTTCCCCACGCCCTCCCCCCTTCCCCACGCCCTCCCCCTCACCCCTTCCCCACGCCCTCCCCCCTCACCCCTTCCCCACGCCCTCCCCCTCACCCCTTGCCCACGCCCTCCCCCTCACCCCTTGCCCACGCCCTCCCCCTCACCCCTTGCCCACGCCCAACCCCTCACCCCTTCCGCACGCCCTCACCCTCACCCCTTCCCCACGCCCTCACCCTCACCCCTTCCCCACGCCCTCACCCTCACCCCTTCCCCACGCCCTCCCCCTCACCCCTTCCCCACGCCCTCCCCCTCACCCCTTCCCCAGGCCCTCCCCCTCACCCCTTCCCCACGCCCTCCCCCTCCCCCTTCCCCACGCCCTCCCCCTCCCCCCTTGCCCACTCCCTCCCCCTCACCCCTTCCCCACGCCCTCCCCCTCCCCTTCCCCACGCCCTACCCCTCCCCCTTCCCCACGCCCTCCCCCTCCCCCTTGCCCACGCCCTCCCCCTCCCCCTTGCCCACTCCCTCCCCCTCACCCCTTCCCCACGCCCTCCCCCCTTCCCCACGCCCTCCCCCCTTCCCCACGCCCTCCCCCCTTCCCCACGCACTCACCCCTCACCCCTTCCCCACGCCCTCCCCCTCACCCCTTCCCCACGCCCTCCCCCTCACCCCTTCCCCACGCCCTCCCCCTCACCCCTTCCCCACGCCCTCCCCCTCACCCCTTCCCCACGCCCTCCCCCTCACCCCTTCCCCACGCCCTCCCCCTCACCCCTTCCCCACGCCCTCCCCCTCACCCCTTCCCCACGCCCTCCCCCTCACCCCTTCCCCACGCCCTCCCCCTCACCCCTTCCCCACGCCCTCCCCCTCACCCCTTCCCCACGCCCTCCCCCTCACCCCTTCCCCACGCCCTCCCCCTCACCCCTTCCCCACGCCCTCCCCCTCACCCCTTCCCCACGCCCTCCC
Source organism: Scyliorhinus torazame (assembly GCF_047496885.1). Classification (NCBI taxonomy): domain Eukaryota; kingdom Metazoa; phylum Chordata; class Chondrichthyes; order Carcharhiniformes; family Scyliorhinidae; genus Scyliorhinus; species Scyliorhinus torazame. The sequence goes on from NW_027308915.1 coordinate 14,475, forward strand.
CCTCACCCCTTCCCCACGCCCTCCCCCTCACCCCTTCCCCACGCCCTCCCCCTCACCCCTTCCCCACGCCCTCCCCCCTCACCCCTTCCCCACGCCCTCCCCCTCACCCCTTCCCCACGCCCTCCCCCCCTTCCCCACGCCCTCCCCCCTTCCCCACGCCCTCCCCCCTTCCCCACGCCCTCCCCCCTTCCCCACGCCCTCCCCCCTTCCCCACGCCCTCCCCCTTCCCCACGCCCTCCCCCCTTCCCCACGCCCTCCCCCTCTTCCCCACGCCCTCCCCCTCTTCCCCACGCCCTCCCCCCTTCCCCACGCCCTCCCCCTTCCCCACGCCCCTCCCCCCTTCCCCACGCCCTCCCCCTCTTCCCCACGCCCTCCCCCTCTTCCCCACGCCCTCCCCCTCTTCCCCACGCCCTCCCACTCTTCCCCACGCCCTCCCCCTCTTCCCCACGCCCTCCCCCACTTCCCCACGCTCTTCCCCACGCCCTCCCCCTCTTCCCCACGCCCTCCCCCTCTTCCCCACGCCCTCCCCCTCACCCCTTCCCCACGCCCTCCCCCTCACCCCTTCCCCACGCCCTCCCCCTCACCCCTTCCCCACGCCCTCCCCCTCACCCCTTCCCCACGCCCTCCCCCTCACCCCTTCCCCACGCCCTCCCCCTCACCCCTTCCCCACGCCCTCCCCCTCACCCCTTCCCCACGCCCTCCCCCTCACCCCTTCCCCACGCCCTCCCCCTCACCCCTTCCCCACGCCCTCCCCCTCACCCCTTCCCCACGCCCTCCCCCTCACCCCTTCCCCACGCCCTCCCCCTCACCCCTTCCCCACCCCCTGCCCCACGCCCTCCCCCTCACCCCTTCCCCACGCCCTCCCCCTCACCCCTTCCCCACGCCCTCCCCCTCACCCCTTCCCCACGCCCTCCCCCTCACCCCTTCCCCACGCCCTCCCCCTCACCCCTTCCCCACGCCCTCCCCCTCACCCCTTCCCCACGCCCTCCCCCTCACCCCTTCCCCACGCCCTCCCCCTCACCCCTTCCCCACGCCCTCCCCCCTTCCCCACGCCCTCCCCCTCTTCCCCACGCCCTCCCCCTCTTCCCCACGCCCTCCCCCTCTTCCCCACGCCCTCCCCCTCTTCCCCACGCCCTCCCACTCTTCCCCACGCCCTCCAACTATTCCCCACGCCCTCCCCCTCTTCCCCACGCCCTCCCCCACTTCCCCACGCTCTTCCCCACGCCCTCCCCCTCTTCCCCACGCCCTCCCCCTCTTCCCCCTCTTCCCCACGCCCTCCCCCTCTTCCCCACGCCCTCCCCCTCACCCCTTCCCCACGCCCTCCCTCTCACCCCTTCCCCACGCCCTCCCCCTCACCCCTTCCCCACGCCCTCCCCCTCACCCCTTCCCCACGCCCTCCCCCTCACCCCTTCCCCACGCCCTCCCCCTCACCCCTTCCCCACGCCCTCCCCCTCACCCCTCACCCCTTCCCCTCCCCCTCACCCCTCACCCCTTCCCCACGCCCTCCCCCACGCCCTCCCCCTCACCCCTTCCCACGCCCTCCCCCTCACCCCTTCCCCACGCCCTCCCCCTCACCCCTTCCCCACGCCCTCCCCCTCACCCCTTCCCCACGCCCTCCCCCACGCCCTCCCCCTCACCCCTTCCCCACGCCCTCCCCCACGCCCTCCCCCTCACCCCTTCCCCACGCCCTCCCCCTCACCCCTTCCCACGCCCTCCCCCTCACCCCTTCCCCACGCCCTCCCCCTCACCCCTTCCCCACGCCCTCCCCCTCACCCCTTCCCCACGCCCTCCCCCTCACCCCTTCCCCACGCCCTCCCCCTCACCCCTTCCCCACGCCCTCCCCCTCACCCCTTCCCCCACGCCCTCCCCCTCACCACCCCTTCCCCACGCCTCCCCCTCACCCCTTCCCCACGCCCTCCCCCTCACCCCTTCCCCACGCCCTCCCCCTCACCCCTTCCCCACGCCCTCCCCCTCACCCCTTCCCCACGCCCTCCCCCTCACCCCTTCCCCACGCCCTCCCCCTCACCCCTTCCCCACGCCCTCCCCCTCACCCCTTCCCCACGCCCTCCCCCTCACCCCTTCCCACGCCCTCCCCCTCACCCCTTCCCCACGCCCTCCCCCTCACCCCTTCCCCACGCCCTCCCCCCTCACCCCTTCCCCACGCCCTCCCCCTCACCCCTTCCCCACGCCCTCCCCCTCACCCCTTCCCCACGCCCTCCCCCTCACCCCTTCCCCACGCCCTCCCCCTCACCCCTTCCCCACGCCCTCCCCCTCACCCCTTCCCCACGCCCTCCCCCTCACCCCTTCCCCACGCCCTCCCCCTCACCCCTTCCCCACGCCCTCCCCCTCACCCCTTCCCCACGCCCTCCCCCCTCACCCCTTCCCCACGCCCTCCCCCTCACCCCTTCCCCACGCCCTCCCCCTCACCCCTTCCCCACGCCCTCCCCCTCACCCCTTCCCCACGCCCTCCCCCTCACCCCTTCCCCACGCCCTCCCCCTCACCCCTTCCCCACGCCCTCCCCCTCACCCCTTCCCCACGCCCTCCCCCTCACCCCTTCCCCACGCCCTCCCCCTCACCCCTTCCCCACGCCCTCCCCCCTCACCCCTTGCCCACGCCCTCCCCCTCACCCCTTGCCCACGCCCTCCCCCTCACCCCTTGCCCACGCCCTCCCCCTCACCCCTTGCCCACGCCCTCCCCCTCACCCCTTGCCCACGCCCTCCCCCCTCACCCCTTGCCCACGCCCTCCCTCTCACCCCTTCCCCACGCCCTCACCCTCACCCCTTCCCCACGCCCTCCCCCTCACCCCTTCCCCACGCCCCTCCGCCTCACCCCTTCCCCACGCCCTCCCCCTCACCCCTTCCCCAGGCCCTCCCCCTCACCCCTACGCCCTCCCCCTCCCCCTTCCCCACGCCCTCCCCCTCCCCCCTTCCCCACGCCCTCCCCCCCTTCCCCACGCCCTCCCCCTCCCCCCTTGCCCACTCCCTCCCCCTCACCCCTTGCCCACGCCCTCCCCCCTTCCCCACGCCCTCCCCCCCTTCCCCACGCACTCACCCTCAACCCTTCCCCACGCCCTCCCCCCTTCCCCACGCCCCTCCCCCCTTCCCCACCCCCTCACCCCTTCCCCACCCCCTCACCCCTTCCCCACCCCCTCACCCCTTCCCCACGCCCACCCCCTCACCCCTTCCCCACGCCCTCCCCCTCACCCCTTCCCCACGCCCTCCCCCTCACCCCTTCCCCACGCCCTCCCCCTCACCCCTTCCCCACGCCCTCCCCCTCACCCCTTCCCCACGCCCTCCCCCTCACCCCTTCCCCACGCCCTCCCCCTCACCCCTTCCCCACGCCCTCCCCTCACCCCTTCCCCACGCCCTCCCCCCTCACCCCTTCCCCACGCCCTCCCCCTCACCCCTTCCCCACGCCCTCCCCCCTCACCCCTTCCCCACGCCCTCCCCCCTCACCCCTTCCCCACGCCCTCCCCCTCACCCCTTCCCCACGCCCTCCCCCTCACCCCTTCCCCACGCCCTCCCCCTCACCCCTTCCCCACGCCCTCCCCCTCACCCCTTCCCCACGCCCTCCCCCTCACCCCTTCCCCACGCCCTCCCCCTCACCCCTTCCCCACGCCCTCCCCCTCACCCCTTCCCACGCCCTCCCCCTCACCCCTTCCCCACGCCCTCCCCCTCACCCCTTCCCCACGCCCTCCCCCTCACCCCTTCCCCACGCCCTCCCCCCTCACCCCTTCCCCACGCCCTCCCCCTCACCCCTTCCCCACGCCCTCCCCCTCACCCCTTCCCCACGCCCTCCCCCTCACCCCTTCCCCACGCCCCTCCCCCTCACCCCTTCCCCACGCCCCTCCCCCTCACCCCTTCCCCACGCCCTCCCCCTCACCCCTTCCCCACGCCCTCCCCCTCACCCCTTCCCCACGCCCTCCCCCTCACCCCTTCCCCACGCCCTCCCCCTCACCCCTTCCCCACGCCCTCCCCCTCACCCCTTCCCCACGCCCTCCCCCTCACCCCCTTCCCCACGCCCTCCCCCTCACCCCTTCCCCACGCCCTCCCCCTCACCCCTTCCCCACGCCCTCCCCCTCACCCCTTCCCCACGCCCTCCCCCTCACCCCTTCCCCACGCCCTCCCCCTCACCCCTTCCCCACGCCCTCCCCCTCACCCCTTCCCCACGCCCTCCCCCTCACCCCTTCCCCACGCCCTCCCCCTCACCCCTTCCCCACGCCCTCCCCCTCACCCCTTCCCCACGCCCTCCCCCTCACCCCCTTCCCCACGCCCTCCCCCTCACCCCTTCCCACGCCCTCCCCCTCACCCCTTCCCCACGCCCTCCCCCTCACCCCTTCCCCCACGCCCTCCCCCTCACCCCTTCCCCACGCCCTCCCCCTCACCCCTTCCCCACGCCCTCCCCCTCACCCCTTCCCCACGCCCTCCCCCCTCACCCCTTCCCCACGCCCTCCCCCTCACCCCTTGCCCACGCCCTCCCCCTCACCCCTTGCCCACGCCCTCCCCCTCACCCCTTGCCCACGCCCAACCCCTCACCCCTTCCGCACGCCCTCACCCTCACCCCTTCCCCACGCCCTCACCCTCACCCCTTCCCCACGCCCTCACCCTCACCCCTTCCCCACGCCCTCCCCCCTCACCCTTCCCCACGCCCTCCCCCTCACCCCTTCCCCACGCCCTCCCCCTCACCCCTTCCCCACGCCCTCCCCCTCACCCTTCCCAGGCCCTCCCCCTCACCCCTTCCCCACGCCCTCCCCCCTCCCCCCTTCCCACGCCCTCCCCCTCCCCCCTTGCCCACTCCCTCCCCCTCACCCCTTCCCCACGCCCTCCCCCTCCCCTTCCCCACGCCCTACCCCTCCCCCTTCCCCACGCCCTCCCCCTCCCCCTTGCCCACGCCCTACCCCTCCCCCTTCCCCACGCCCTCCCCCTCCCCCTTGCCCACGCCCTCCCCCTCCCCCTTGCCCACTCCCTCCCCCTCACCCCTTCCCCACGCCCTCCCCCCTTCCCCACGCCCTCCCCCCTTCCCCACGCCCTCCCCCCTTCCCCACGCACTCACCCCTCACCCCTTCCCCACGCCCTCCCCCTCACCCCTTCCCCACGCCCTCCCCCTCACCCCTTCCCCACGCCCTCCCCCTCACCCCTTCCCCACGCCCTCCCCCTCACCCCTTCCCCACGCCCTCCCCCTCACCCCTTCCCCACGCCCTCCCCCTCACCCCTTCCCCACGCCCTCCCCCTCACCCCTTCCCCACGCCCTCCCCCTCACCCCTTCCCCACGCCCTCCCCCTCACCCCTTCCCCACGCCCTCCCCCTCACCCCTTCCCCACGCCCTCCCCCTCACCCCTTCCCCACGCCCTCCCCCTCACCCCTTCCCCACGCCCTCCCCCTCACCCCTTCCCCACGCCCTCCCCCTCACCCCTTCCCCACGCCCTCCCCCCTCACCCCTTCCCCACGCCCTCCCCCTCACCCCTTCCCCACGCCCTCCCCCTCACCCCTTCCCCACGCCCTCCCCCTCACCCCTTCCCCACGCCCTCCCCCTCACCCCTTCCCCACGCCCTCCCCCTCACCCCTTCCCCACGCCCTCCCCTCACCCCTTCCCCACGCCCTCCCCCTCACCCCTTCCCCACGCCCTCCCCCTCACCCATTCCCCACGCCCTCCCCCTCACCCCTTCCCCACGCCCTCCCCCTCACCCCCTCCCCACGCCCTCCCCCTCACCCTTCCCCACGCCCTCTCCCACGCCCTCCCCTCACCCCTTCCCCACGCCCTCCCCCTCACCCCCTTCCCCACGCCCTCCCCCCTCCCCCTCCCCCCTTCCCCACGCCCTCCCCCCTTCCCCACGCCCTCCCCCCTTCCCCACGCCCTCCCCCCCTTCCCCACGCCCTCCCCCTCACCCCTTCCCCACGCCCTCCCCCTCACCCCTTCCCCACGCCCTCCCCCTCACCCCTTCCCCACGCCCTCCCCCTCACCCCTTCCCCACGCCCTCCCCCTCACCCCTTCCCCACGCCCTCCCCCTCACCCCTTCCCCACGCCCTCCCCCTCACCCCTTCCCCACGCCCTCCCCCTCACCCCTTCCCCACGCCCTCCCCCTCACCCCTTCCCCACGCCCTCCCCCTCACCCCTTCCCCACGCCCTCCCCCTCACCCCTTCCCCACGCCCTCCCCCTCACCCCTTCCCCACGCCCTCCCCCTCACCCCTTCCCCACGCCCTCCCCCTCACCCCTTCCCCACGCCCTCCCCCTCACCCCTTCCCCACGCCCTCCCCCTCACCCCTTCCCCACGCCCTCCCCCTCACCCCTTCCCCACGCCCTCCCCCTCACCCCTTCCCCACGCCCTCCCCCTCACCCCTTCCCCACGCCCTCCCCCTCACCCCTTCCCCACGCCCTCCCCCTCACCCCTTCCCCACGCCCTCCCCCTCACCCCTTCCCCACGCCCTCCCCCTCACCCCTTCCCCACGCCCTCCCCCTCACCCCTTCCCCACGCCCTCCCCCTCACCCCTTCCCCACGCCCTCCCCCTCACCCCTTCCCCTCCCCCTCCCCCTCACCCCTTCCCCTCACGCCTCCCCCTCACCCCTCCCCCTCACCCCCCCCCTCCCCTACGCCCTCCCCTACGCCCTCCCCCTCACCCCTCCCCCTCACACCTCACCCTCGCCCTCCCCCTCACCCCCACGCCCTCCCCCTCTCCCCCACGCCCTCCCCCTCTCCCCCACGCCCTCCCCCTCTCCCCCACGCCCTCCCCCTCTCCCCCACGCCCTCCCCCTCTCCCCCACGCCCTCCCCCTCTCCCCACGCCCTCCCCCTCTCCCCCACGCCATCCCCCCTCTCCCCCAACGCCCTCCCCCTCTCCCCCACGCCCTCCCCCTCTCCCTTCCCCTCTCCCCCACTCCCTCCCCCTCTCCCCCACGCCCTCCCCCCCACTCCCCCACGCCCTCCCCCCCACTCCCCCACGCCCTCCCCCACGCACTCCCCCACGCACTCCCCCTCACCCCCACGCCCTCCCCCTCTCCCCCACGCCCTCCCCCTCTCCCCCACGCCCTCCCCCTCTCCCCCACGCCCTCCCCTTCTCACCCACGCCCTCCACCTCTCCCCCACGCCCTCCACCTCTCCCCCACGCCCTCCACCTCTCCCCCACGCCCTCTCCCCCACGCCCCCCCCCTCTCCCCCACGCCCTCCCCCTCTCCCCCACGCCCTCCCCCTCTCCCCCACGCCCTCCCACTCTCACCCACGACCTCCCCCTCGCCCTCCCCCTCTCCCCCACGCCCTCCCCCTCTCCCCCACGCCCTCCCCCTCTCCCCCACGCCCTCCCCCTCTCCCCCACGCCCTCCCCCCCACGCCCTCCCCTCCCCCCCACGCCCTCCCCCTCTCCCCCACGCCCTCCCCCTCTCCCCCACGCCCTCCCCCTCTCCCCCACGCCCTCCCACTCTCACCCACGACCTCCCCTCGCCCTCCCCCTCTCCCCCACGCCCTCCCCCTCTCCCCCACGCCCTCCCCCTCTCCCCCACGCCCTCCCCCTCTCCCCACGCCCTCCCCCCCACGCCCTCCCCTCCCCCCCACGCCCTCCCCCTCTCCCCCACGCCCTCCCCCTCTCCCCACGCCCTCCCCCTCTCCCCCACGCCCTCCCACTCTCCCCCACGCCCTCCCCCTCTCCCCACGCCCTCCCCCTCTCCCCCACGCCCTCCCTCTCTCCCCCACGCCACCCCCCTCTCCCCCACGCCCTCCCCCTCTCCCCCACGCCCTCCCCCTCTCCCCCCACGCCCTCCAGTTCACCCCCACGCCCTCCACCTCTCCCCCACGCCCTCCACCTCTCCCCCACGCCCTCCACCTCTCCCCCACGCCCTCCACCTCTCCCCCACGCCCTCCACCTCTCCCCCACGCCCTCCACCTCTCCCCCACTCCCCCACGCCCTCCACCTCTCCCCCAACCTCTCCCCCACGCCCTCCCCCTCTCCCCCACGCCGTCCCCCTCTCCCCCACGCCCTCCCCCTCTCCCCCACGCCCTCCCCCTCTCCCCCACGCCCTCCCCCTCTCGCCCACGCCCTCCCCCTCTCCCCCACGCCCTCCCCCTCGCCCTCCCCCTCTCCCCCACGCCCTCCCCCTCTCCCCCACGCCCTCCCCCTCTCCCCCACGCCCTCCCCCTCTCCCCCACGCACTCCCCCTCACCCCTTCCCCACGTCCTCCCCCTCACCCCTTCCCCACGCCCTCCCCCTCACCCCTTCCCCACGCCCTCCCCCTCACCCCTTCCCCACGCCCTCCCCCCCTTCCCCACGCCCTCCCCCCTTCCCCACGCCCTCCCCCTCACCCCTTCCCCACGCCCTCCCCCTCACCCCTTCCCCACGCCCTCCCCCTCACCCCTTCCCCACGCCCTCCCCCTCACCCCTTCCCCACGCCCTCCCCCTCACCCCTTCCCCACGCCCTCCCCCTCACCCCTTCCCCACGCCCTCCCCCTCACCCCTTCCCCACGCCCTCCCCCTCACCCCTTCCCCACGCCCTCCCCCTCACCCCTTCCCCACGCCCTCCCCCTCACCCCTTCCCCACGCCCTCCCCCTCACCCCTTCCCCACGCCCTCCCCCTCACCCCCTTCCCCACGCCCTCCCCCTCACCCCTTCCCCACGCCCTCCCCCTCACCCCTTCCCCACGCCCTCCCCCTCACCCCTTCCCCACGCCCTCCCCCTCACCCCTTCCCACGCCCTCCCCCTCACCCCTTCCCCACGCCCTCCCCCTCACCCCTTCCCCACGCCCTCCCCCTCACCCCTTCCCCACGCCCTCCCGCTCACCCCTTCCCACGCCCTCCCCCTCACCCCTTCCACGCCCTCCCCCTCACCCCTTCCCCACGCCCTCCCCCTCACCCCTTCCCCACGCCCTCCCCCTCACCCCTTCCCCACGCCCTCCCCCTCACCCCTTCCCCACGCCCTCCCCCTCACCCCTTCCCCACGCCCTCCCCCTCACCCCTTCCCCACGCCCTCCCCCTCACCCCTTCCCACGCCCTCCCCCTCACCCCTTCCCCACGCCCTCCCCCTCACCCCTTCCCCACGCCCTCCCCCTCACCCCTTCCCCACGCCCTCCCCCTCACCCCTTCCCCACGCCCTCCCCCTCACCCCTTCCCCACGCCCTCCCCCTCACCCACGCCCTCCCCCTCACCCCTTCCCCACGCCCTCCCCCTCACCCCTTCCCCACGCCCTCCCCCTCACCCCTTCCCCACGCCCTCCCCCTCACCCTTCCCCACGCCCTCCCCCTCACCCCTTCCCCACGCCCTCCCCCTCACCCCTTCCCCACGCCCTCCCCCTCACCCCTTCCCCACGCCCTCCCCCTCACCCCTTCCCCACGCCCTCCCCTCACCCCTTCCCCACGCCCTCCCCCTCACCCCTTCCCCACGCCCTCCCCCTCACCCCTTCCCCACGCCCTCCCCCTCACCCCTTCCCCACGCCCTCCCCCTCACCCCTTCCCCACGCCCTCCCCCTCACCCCTTCCCCACGCCCTCCCCCTCACCCCTTCCCCACGCCCTCCCCCTCACCCCTTCCCCACGCCCTCCCCCTCACCCCTTCCCCACGCCCTCCCCCTCACCCCTTCCCCACGCCCTCCCCCTCACCCCTTCCCCACGCCCTCCCCCTCACCCCTTCCCCACGCCCTCCCCCTCACCCCTTCCCACGCCCTCCCCCTCACCCCTTCCCCACGCCCTCCCCCTCACCCCTTCCCCACGCCCTCCCCCTCACCCCTTCCCCACGCCCTCCCCCTCACCCCTTCCCCACGCCCTCCCCCTCACCCCTTCCCCACGCCCTCCCCCTCACCCCTTCCCCACGCCCTCCCCCTCACCCCTTCCCCACGCCCTCCCCCTCACCCCTTCCCCACGCCCTCCCCCTCACCCCTTCCCCACGCCCTCCCCCTCACCCCTTCCCCACGCCCTCCCCCTCACCCCTTCCCCACGCCCTCCCCCTCACCCCTTCCCCACGCCCTCCCCCTCACCCCTTCCCCACGCCCTCCCCCTCACCCCTTCCCCACGCCCTCCCCCTCACCCCTTCCCCACGCCCTCCCCCTCACCCCTTCCCCACGCCCTCCCCCTCACCCCTTCCCCACGCCCTCCCCCTCACCCCTTCCCCACGCCCTCCCCCTCACCCCTTCCCCACGCCCTCCCCCCTCACCCCTTCCCCACGCCCTCCCCCTCACCCCTTCCCCACGCCCTCCCCCCTTCCCCACGCCCTCCCCCCTTACCCACGCCCTCCCCCCTTCCCCACGCCCTCCCCCCTTCCCCACGCCCTCCCCCCTTCCCCACGCCCTCCCCCCTTCCCCACGCCCTCCCCCTCACCCCTTACCCACGCCCTCCCCCTCACCCCTTCCCCACGCCCTCCCCCCTCACCCCCTCCCCACGCCCTCCCCCTCACCCCTTGCCCACGCCCTCCCCCTCACCCCTTCCCCACGCCCTCCCCCTCACCCCTTGCCCACGCCCTCCCCCTCACCCCTTCCCACGCCCTCACCCTCACCCCTTCCGCACGCCCTCACCCTCACCCCTTCCCCACGCCCTCCCCCTCACCCCTTCCCCACGCCCTCCCCCTCACCCCTTCCCCAGGCCCTCCCCCTCACCCCTTCCCCACGCCCTCCCCCTCCCCTTCCCCACGCCCTCCCCCTCCCCCCTTCCCCACGCCCTCCCCCTCCCCCCTTGCCCACTCCCTCCCCCTCACCCCTTCCCCACGCCCTCCCCCCTTCCCCACGCCCTCCCCCCTTCCCCACGCCCTCCCCCCTTCCCCACGCACTCACCCTCACCCCTTCCCCACGCCCTCCCCCTCACCCCTTCCCCACGCCCTCCCCTCACCCCCCTCCCCACGCCCTCCCCCTCACCCCTTGCCCACGCCCTCCCCCTCACCCCTTCCCCACGCCCTCCCCCTCACCCCTTCCCCACGCCCTCACCCTCACCCCTTCCGCACGCCCTCACCCTCACCCCTTCCGCACGCCCTCACCCTCACCCCTTCCCCACGCCCTCCCCCCTCACCCCTTCCCACGCCCTCCCCCCTCCCCCCCTTCCCCAGGCCCTCCCCCTCACCCCTTCCCCACGCCCTCCCCCTCCCCCTTCCCCACGCCCTCCCCCTCCACCCTTCCCCACGCCCTCCCCCTCCCCCTTGCCCACTCCCTCCCCCTCACCCCTTCCCCACGCCCTCCCCCCTTCCCCACGCCCTCCCCCCTTCCCCACGCCCTCCCCCCTTCCCCACGCACTCACCCTCACCCCTTCCCCACGCCCTCCCCCCTTCCCCACGCACTCACCCCTTCCCCACGCACTCACCCCTTCCCCACGCCCTCCCCCTCACCCCTTCCCCACGCCCTCCCCCTCACCCCTTCCCCCCTTCCCCACGCCCTCCCCCTCACCCCTTCCCCCCTTCCCCACGCCCTCCCCCTCACCCCTTCCCACGCCCTCCCCCTCACCCCTTCCCCACGCCCTCCCCCTCACCCCTTCCCCACGCCCTCCCCCTCACCCCTTCCCCACGCCCTCCCCCTCACCCCTTCCCCACGCCCTCCCCCTCACCCCTTCCCCACGCCCTCCCCCTCACCCCTTCCCCACGCCCTCCCCCTCACCCCTTCCCCACGCCCTCCCCCTCACCCCTTCCCCACGCCCTCCCCCCTTCCCCACGCCCTCCCCCTCACCCCTTCCCCACGCCCTCCCCCCTCACCCCTTCCCCACGCCCTCCCCCTCACCCCTTCCCCACGCCCTCCCCCTCACCCCTTCCCCACGCCCTCCCCCTCACCCCTTCCCCACGCCCTCCCCCTCACCCCTTCCCCACGCCCTCCCCCTCACCCCTTCCCCACGCCCTCCCCCTCACCCCTTCCCCACGCCCTCCCCCTCACCCCTTCCCCACGCCCTCCCCCCTTCCCCACGCCCTCCCCCCTTCCCACGCCCTCCCCCTCACCCCTTCCCCACGCCCTCCCCCTCACCCCTTCCCCACGCCCTCCCCCTCACCCCTTCCCCACGCCCTCCCCCTCACCCCTTCCCCACGCCCTCCCCCCTCACCCCTTCCCCACGCCCTCCCCCCTTCCCACGCCCTCCCCCTCACCCCTTCCCCACGCCCCTCCCCCCCTTCCCCACGCCCTCCCCCCTTCCCCACGCCCTCCCCCCTTCCCCACGCCCTCCCCCCTTCCCCACGCCCTCCCCCTCACCCCTTCCCCACGCCCTCCCCCTCACCCCTTCCCCACGCCCTCCCCCTCACCCCTTCCCCACGCCCTCCCCCCTCACCTTCCCCCTCACCCCTTCCCCACGCCTTCCCCCTCACCCCTTCCCCACGCCCTCCCCCTCACCCCTTCCCCACGCCCTCCCCCTCCCCCCTTCCCCACGCCCTCCCCCTCACCCCTTCCCCACGCCCTCCCCCTCCCCCCTTCCCACGCCCTCCCCCTCCCCCCTTCCCCACGCCCCTCCCCCCTCACCCCTTCCCCACGCCGCCCTCCCCCTCACCCCTTCCCCACGCCCTCCCCCTCACCCCTTCCCCACGCCCTCCCCCTCACCCCTTCCCCACGCCCTCCCCCTCACCCCTTCCCCACGCCCTCCCCCTCACCCCTTCCCCACGCCCTCCCCCTCACCCCTTCCCCACGCCCTCCCCCTCACCCCTTCCCCACGCCCTCCCCCTCACCCCTTCCCCACGCCCTCCCCCTCACCCCTTCCCCACGCCCTCCCCCTCACCCCTTCCCCACGCCCTCCCCCTCACCCCTTCCCCACGCCCTCCCCCTCACCCCTTCCCCACGCCCTCCCCCTCACCCTTTCCCCACGCCCTCCCCCTCACCCCTTCCACACGCCCTCCCCCTCACCCCTTCCCCACGCCCTCCCCCTCACACCCCTTCCCCACGCCCTCCCCCTCACCCCTTCCCACTGCCCTCCCCCTCACCCCTTCCCCACGCCCTCCCCCTCGCCCACGCCCACCCCCTCTCCCCCACGCCCTGCCCCTCTCCCCCACGCCCTCCCCCTCTCCCCCACGCCCTCCCCCTCTCCCCCACGCCCTCCCCCTCTCCCCCACGCCCTCCCCCCTCTCCCCCACGCCCACCCCCTCTCCCCCACGCCCACCCCCTCTCCCTACCCCACGCCCTCCCCCACGCCCTCCCACACGCCCTCCCCCTCCGCACGCCCTCCCCCTCCCCACGCCCTCCCCCACGCCCTCCCCCTCCCCACGCCCTCACCCCTTCCCCTCCCCTTCCCCACGCCCTCACCTCCCCCTTTCCCTTCCTCTCCCCCCCCTCCCCCTTCCCTCCACCCCCTTCGCCACGCCCTCCCCCTCCCCTTCCCCACGCCCTCCCCTTCCTACGCCCTCCCCTTCCCCATGCCCTACCCCTCCCCTTCCCCACGCCCTACACCTCCCCTTCCCCACGCCCTCCCCTCCCCCTTCCCACGCCCTCCCGCTCCCCCTTCCACAAGCCCTCCCCCTTCCCCACGCCCTCCCCCCTTCCCCACGCCCTCCCCCACGCGCTCCCCCCTTCCCCCTCACCCCCACGCCCTCCGCCTTTCCCCCACGCCCTCCCCCTTTCCCCCACGCCCTCCCCCTTTCCCCCACGCCCTCCCCTTTCCCCCACGCCCTCCCCCTGTCCCCCACGCCCTCCCCCTGTCCCCCACGCCCTCCCCCTGTCCCCCACGCCCTCCCCCTCTCCCCCACGCCCTCCCCCTCTCCGCCACGCCCTCCCCCTCTCCGCCACGCCCTCCCCCTCTCCCCCACGCCCTCCCCCTCTCCCCCACGCCCTCCCCCTCTCCCCCACGCCCTCCCCCTCTCCCCCACGCCCTCCCCCTCTCCCCCACGCCCTCCCCCTCTCCCCCACGCCCTCCCCCTCTCCCCCACGCCCTCCCCCTCTCCCCCACGCCCTCCCCCTCCCTTCCCCACGCCCTCCCCCTCACCCCTTCCCCTCTCCCACGCCCTCCCCCTCTCCCCCACGCCCTCCCCCTTTCCCCCACGCCCTCCCCCTCTCCCCCACGCCCTGCCCCTCTCCCCCACGCCCTCCCCCACGCCCTTCCCCTCTCCCTTCCCCTCTCCCCCACTCGCCCACGCCCTCCCGCTCTCCCCCACGCCCTCCCCCTCTCCCCCACGCCCTCCCCCTCTCCCCCACGCCCTCCCCCTCTCCCCCACGCCATCCCCCTCTCCCCCACGCCATCCCCCTCTCCCCCACGCCATCCCCCTCTCCCCCACGCCATCCCCCTCTCCCCCACGCCCTCCCCCTCTCCCCCACGCCCTCCCCCTCTCCCTTCCCCTCTCCCCCACGCCCTCCCCCACGCACTCCCCCTCACCCCCACGCCCTCCCCCTCTCCCCCGCACTCTCCCCCTCTCCCCCACGCCCTCCCCCTCTCCCCCACGCCCTCCCCTTCTCCCCCACGCCCTCCCCTTCTCCCCCACACCCTCCCCCTCTCCCCACGCCCTCCCCCTCTCCCCCACGCCCTCTCCCCCACGCCCCCCCTCTCCCCCACGCCCTCCCCCTCTCCCCCACGCCCTCCCACTCTCCCCCACGACCTCCCCCTCGCCCTCCCCCTCTCACCCACGACCTCCCCCTCTCCCCCACGCCCTCCCCCTCTCCCCCACGCCCTCCCCCTCTCCCCCACGCCCTCCCTCTCCCCCACGCCCTTCCCCACGCCCTCTCCCCCACGCCCTCCCCCTCCCCCTCCCCCTCTCCCCCACGCCCTCCACCTCTCCTCCCCCCTCTCCCCCACGCCCTCCCCCTCTCCCCACGCCCTCCCCCTCTCCCCCACGCCCTCCCTCTCTCCCCCACGCCCTCCCCCTCTCCCCACGCCCTCCACCTCTCCCCCACGCCCTCCACCTCTCCCCCACGCCCTCCACCTCTCCCCCACGCCCTCCACCTCTCCCCCACTCCACCTCTCCCCCACTCCCCCACTCCCCCACGCCCTCACCTCTCCCCCACGCCCGCCACCTCTCCCCCACGCCCGCCACCTCTCCCCCACGCCCTCCACCTCTCCCCCACGCCCTCCACCTCTCCCCCACGCCCTCCCCCTCTCCCCCACGCCCTCCCCCTCTCCCCCACGCCCTCCCCCTCTCCCCCACGCCCTCCCCCTCTCCCCCACGCCCTCCCCCTCTCCCCCACGCCCTCCCCCTCTCCCCCACGCCCTCCCCCTCTCCCCCACGCCCTCCCCCTCTCCCCCACGCCCTCCCCCTCTCCCCCACGCCCTCCCCCTCTCCCCCACGCCCTCCCCCTCTCCCCCACGCCCTCCCCCTCTCCCCCCACGCCCTCCCCCTCTCCCCCACGCCCTCCCCCTCCCCCTCTCCCTCTCCCCCACGCCCTCCCCCTCACCCCTTCCCCACGTCCTCCCCCTCACCCCTTCCCCACGTCCTCCCCCTCACCCCTTCCCCACGTCCTCCCCCTCACCCCTTCCCCACGCCCTCCCCCCTCACCCCTTCCCCACGCCCTCCCCCTCACCCCTTCCCCACGCCCTCCCCCTCGCCCTCCCCCTCACCCCTTCCCCACGCCCTCCCCCTCACCCCTTCCCCACGCCCTCCCCCTCACCCCTTCCCCACGCCCTCCCCCTCACCCCTTCCCCACGCCCTCCCACTCACCCCTTCCCCACGCCCTCCCCCTCACCCCTTCCCCACGCCCTCCCACTCACCCCTTCCCCACGCCCTCCCCCTCACCCCTTCCCCACGCCCTCCCCCCTCCCCCCTTCCCCACGCCCTCCCCCTCCCCCCTTCCCCACGCCCTCCCCCTCACCCCTTCCCCACGCCCTCCCCTCCCCCCTTCCCCACGCCCTCCCCCCTCCCCCCTTCCCCACGCCCTCCCCCTCCCCCCTTCCCCACGCCCTCCCCCTCCCCCCTTCCCCACGCCCTCCCCCTCCCCCCTTCCCCACGCCCTCCCCCTCCCCCCTTCCCCACGCCCTCCCCCTCCCCCCTTCCCCACGCCCTCCCCCTCCCCCCTTCCCCACGCCCTCCCCCTCCCCCCTTCCCCACGCCCTCCCCCCTCCCCCCTTCCCCACGCCCTCCCCCTCACCCCTTCCCCACGCCCTCCCCCTCACCCCTTCCCCACGCCCTCCCCCTCACCCCTTCCCCACGCCCTCCCCCTCACCCCTTCCCCACGCCCTCCCCCTCACCCCTTCCCCACGCCCTCCCCCTCACCCCTTCCCCACGCCCTCCCCCTCACCCCTTCCCCACGCCCTCCCCCTCACCCCTTCCCCACGCCCTCCCCCTCACCCCTTCCCCACGCCCTCCCCCTCACCCCTTCCCCACGCCCTCCCCCTCACCCCTTCCCCACGCCCTCCCCCTCACCCCTTCCCCACGCCCTCCCCCTCACCCCTTCCCCACGCCCTCCCCCTCACCCCTTCCCCACGCCCTCCCCCTCACCCCTTCCCCACGCCCTCCCCCTCACCCCTTCCCCACGCCCTCCCCCTCACCCCTTCCCCACGCCCTCCCCCTCACCCCTTCCCCACGCCCTCCCCCTCACCCCTTCCCCACGCCCTCCCCCTCACCCCTTCCCCACGCCCTCCCCCTCACCCCTTCCCCACGCCCTCCCCCTCACCCCTTCCCCACGCCCTCCCCCTCACCCCTTCCCCACGCCCTCCCCCTCACCCCTTCCCCACGCCCTCCCCCTCACCCCTTCCCCACGCCCTCCCCCTCACCCCTTCCCCACGCCCTCCCCCTCACCCCTTCCCCACGCCCTCCCCCTCACCCCTTCCCCACGCCCTCCCCCTCACCCCTTCCCCACGCCCTCCCCCCCTCCCCCCTTCCCCACGCCCTCCCCCTCCCCCCTTCCCCACGCCCTCCCCCCTTCCCCACGCCCTCCCCCCTCACCCCTTCCCCACGCCCTCCCCCTCACCCCTTCCCCACGCCCTCCCCCTCACCCCTTCCCCACGCCCTCCCCCTCACCCCTTCCCCACGCCCTCCCCCCTCACCCCTTCCCCACGCCCTCCCCCTCACCCCTTCCCCACGCCCTCCCCCTCTCCCCCACGCCCTCCCCCTCTCCCACACGCCCTCCCCCTCTCCCACACGCCCTCCCCCTCTCCCACACGCCCTCCCCCTTCCCCACGCCCTAACCCTCGCCCACGCCCACCCCCTCTCCCCCACGCCCTCCCCCTCTCCCCCACGCCCTCCCCCTCTCCCCACGCCCTCCCCCTCTCCCCCACGCCCTCCCCCTCTCCCCCACGCCCACCCCCTCTCCCCCACGCCCACCCCTCTCCCACACGCCCACCCCCTCTACCTACCCCACGCCCTCCCCCACGCCCTCCCCCACGCCCTCCCCCTCCCACACGCCCTCCCCCTCCCGCACGCCCTCCCCCTCCCCCACGCCCTCCCCCTCCCCCATGCCCTCACCCCTCCCCCTCCCCTTCCCCACGCCCTGCCCCTCCCCTTCCCCACGCCCTACATCTCCCCTTCCCAACGCCCTCCCCTCCCCCTTCCCACGCCCTCCCGCTCCCCCTTCCACAAGCCCTCCACCTTCCCCACGCCCTCCCCCTCCCACGCCCTCCCCCCCTTCCCCACGCCCTCCCCCCTTCCCCACGCCCTCCCCCCTTCCCCACGCCCTTCCCCACGCCCTCCCCCACGCCCTCCCCCACGCGCTCCCCCACGCCCTCCCCCACGCCCTCCCCCACGCCCTCCCCCCTTCCCCCTCACCCCCACGCCCTCCGCCTTTCCCCCACACCCTCCCCCTTTCCCCCACGCCCTCCCCTTTCCCCCACGCCCTCCCCCTGTCCCCCACGCCCTCCCCCTGTCCCCCACGCCCTCCCCCTCTCCCCCACGCCCTCCCCCTCTCCCCCACGCCCTCCCCCTCTCCCCCACGCCCTCCCCCTCTCCCCCACGCCCTCCCCCTCTCCCCCACGCCCTCCCCCTCTCCCCCACGCCCTCCCCCTCTCCCCCACGCCCTCCCCCTCTCCCCCACGCCCTCCCCCTCTCCCCCACGCCCTCCCCCTCTCCCCCACGCCCTCCCCCTCTCCCCCACGCCCTCCCCCTCTCCCCCACGCCCTCCCCCTCTCCCCCACGCCCTCCCCCTCTCCCCCACGCCCTCCCCCTCTCCCCCACGCCCTCCCCCTCTCCCCCACGCCCTCCCCCTCTCCCCCACGCCCTCCCCCTCCCTTCCCCACGCCCTCCCCCTCACCACGCCCTCCCCCTCACCCCTTCCCCCTCACCCCTGCCCCTCTCCCCCACGCCCTCCCCTCTCCCCACGCCCTCCCCCTCTCCCCCACGCCCTCCCCCTCTCCCCCACGCCCTCCCCCTCTCCCCCACGCCCTCCCCCTCTCCCCCACGCCCTCCCCCTCTCCCTTCCCCTCTCCCCCACGCCCTCCCCCACGCACTCCCCCTCACCCCCACGCCCTCCCCCACGCCCTCCCCCACGCCCTCCCCCTCTCCCCCACGCCCTCCCCCACGCCTTCCCCCTCTGCCCCACGCCCTCCCCCTCTCCCCCACGCCCTCCCCTTCTCCCCCACGCCCTCCCCCTCTCCCCCACGCCCTCTCCCCCACGCCCCCCCCTCTCCCCCACGCCCTCCCCCTCTCCCCCACGCCCTCCCACTCTCACCCACGACCTCCCCCTCGCCCTCCCCCTCTCACCCACGACCTCCCCCTCTCCCCCACGCCCTCCCCCTCTCCCCCACGCCCTCCCCCTCTCCCCCACGCCCTCCCCCTCTCCCCCACGCCCTCCCCCCTCTCCCCCACGCCCTCCCCCTCTCCCCCACGCCCTCCCCTCCACGCCCTCCCCCTCCCCCCCACGCCCTCCCCCTCTCCCACACGCCCTCCCCCTCTCCCCCACGCCCTCCCCCTCTCCCCCACGCCCTCCCCCCTCTCCCCCACGCCCTCCCCCCTCTCCCCCACGCCCTCCCCCCTCTCCCCCACGCCCTCCCCCTCTCCCCCTCTCCCCCACGCCCTCCCCCTCTCCCCCACGCCCTCCACCTCTCCCCCACGCCCGCCCCCTCTCCCCCACGCCCTCCCCCTCTCCCCCACGCCCTCCCCCTCTCCCCCACGCCCTCCCCCTCTCCCCCACGCCCTCCCCCTCTCCCCCACGCCCTCCCCCTCTCCCCCACGCCCCTCCCCCTCTCCCCCACGCCCTCCCCCTCTCCCCCACGCCCTCCCCCTCTCCCCCACGCCCTCCCCCTCTCCCCCACGCCCTCCCCCTCTCCCCCACGCCCTCCCCCTCACCCCCACGTCCTCCCCCTCAGCCCTTCCCCACGTCCTCCCCCTCACCCCTTCCCCACGTCCTCCCCCTCACCCCTTCCCCACGCCCTCCCCCTCACCCCTTCCCCAGGCCCTCCCCCTCACCCCTTCCCCAGGCCCTCCCCCTCACCCCTTCCCCAGGCCCTCCCCCTCACCCCTTCCCCAGGCCCTCCCCCTCACCCCTTCCCCAGGCCCTCCCCCTCACCCCTTCCCCAGGCCCTCCCCCTCACCCCTTCCCCAGGCCCTCCCCCTCACCCCTTCCCCAGGCCCTCCCCCTCACCCCTTCCCCAGGCCCTCCCCCTCACCCCTTCCCCAGGCCCTCCCCCTCACCCCTTCCCCAGGCCCTCCCCCTCACCCCTTCCCCAGGCCCTCCCCCTCACCCCTTCCCCAGGCCCTCCCCCTCACCCCTTCCCCAGGCCCTCCCCCTCACCCCTTCCCCAGGCCCTCCCCCTCACCCCTTCCCCAGGCCCTCCCCCTCACCCCTTCCCCAGGCCCTCCCCCTCACCCCTTCCCCAGGCCCTCCCCCTCACCCCTTCCCCAGGCCCTCCCCCTCACCCCTTCCCCACGCCCTCCCCCTCACCCCTTCCCCACGCCCTCCCCCTCACCCCTTCCCCACGCCCTCCCCCTCACCCCTTCCCCACGCCCTCCCCCTCACCCCTTCCCCACGCCCTCCCCCTCACCCCTTCCCCACGCCCTCCCCCTCACCCCTTCCCCACGCCCTCCCCCTCACCCCTTCCCCACGCCCTCCCCCTCACCCCTTCCCCACGCCCTCCCCCTCACCCCTTCCCCACGCCCTCCCCCTCACCCCTTCCCCACGCCCTCCCCCTCACCCCTTCCCCACGCCCTCCCCCTCACCCCTTCCCCACGCCCTCCCCCTCACCCCTTCCCCACGCCCTCCCCCTCACCCCTTCCCCACGCCCTCCCCCTCACCCCTTCCCCACGCCCTCCCCCCTCACCCCTTCCCCACGCCCTCCCCCTCACCCCTTCCCCACGCCCTCCCCCTCACCCCTTCCCCACGCCCTCCCCCTCACCCCTTCCCCACGCCCTCCCCCTCACCCCTTCCCCACGCCCTCCCCCCTCACCCCTTCCCCACGCCCTCCCCCTCACCCCTTCCCCACGCCCTCCCCCTCACCCCTTCCCCACGCCCTCCCCCTCACCCCTTCCCCACGCCCTCCCCCTCACCCCTTCCCCACGCCCTCCCCCTCACCCCTTCCCCACGCCCTCCCCCTCACCCCTTCCCCACGCCCTCCCCCTCACCCCTTCCCCACGCCCTCCCCCTCACCCCTTCCCCACGCCCTCCCCCTCACCCCTTCCCCACGCCCTCCCCCTCACCCCTTCCCCACGCCCTCCCCCTCACCCCTTCCCCACGCCCTCCCCCTCACCCCTTCCCCACGCCCTCCCCCTCACCCCTTCCCCACGCCCTCCCCCTCACCCCTTCCCCACGCCCTCCCCCTCACCCCTTCCCCACGCCCTCCCCCTCACCCCTTCCCCACGCCCTCCCCCTCACCCCTTCCCCACGCCCTCCCCCTCACCCCTTCCCCACGACCTCCCCCTCACCCCTTCCCCACGACCTCCCCCTCACCCCTTCCCCACGACCTCCCCCTCACCCCTTCCCCACGACCTCCCCCTCACCCCTTCCCCACGCCCTCCCCCTCACCCCTTCCCCACGCCCTCCCCCTCACCCCTTCCCCACGCCCTCCCCCTCACCCCTTCCCCACGCCCTCCCCCTCACCCCTTCCCCACGCCCTCCCCCTCACCCCTTCCCCACGCCCTCCCCCTCGCCCTCCCCCTCGCCCTCCCCCTCACCCCTTCCCCACGCCCTCCCCCTCGCCCTCCCCCTCACCCCTTCCCCACGCCCTCCCCCTCACCACGCCCTCCCCCTCACCACGCCCTCCCCCTCACCCCTTCCCCACGCCCTCCCCCTCACCCCTTCCCCACGCCCTCCCCCTCACCCCTTCCCCACGCCCTCCCCCTCACCCCTTCCCCACGCCCTCCCCCTCACCCCTTCCCCACGCCCTCCCCCTCACCCCTTCCCCACGCCCTCCCCCTCACCCCTTCCCCACGCCCTCCCCCTCACCCCTTCCCCACGCCCTCCCCCTCACCCCTTCCCCACGCCCTCCCCCTCACCCCTTCCCCACGCCCTCCCCCTCACCCCTTCCCCACGCCCTCCCCCTCACCCCTTCCCCACGCCCTCCCCCTCACCCCTTCCCCACGCCCTCCCCCTCACCCCTTCCCCACGCCCTCCCCCTCACCCCTTCCCCACGCCCTCCCCCTCACCCCTTCCCCACGCCCTCCCCCTCACCCCTTCCCCACGCCCTCCCCCTCACCCCTTCCCCACGCCCTCCCCCCTCACCCCTTCCCCACGCCCTCCCCCTCACCCCTTCCCCACGCCCTCCCCCTCACCCCTTCCCCACGCCCTCCCCCTCACCCCTTCCCCACGCCCTCCCCCTCACCCCTTCCCCACGCCCTCCCCCTCACCCCTTCCCCACGCCCTCCCCCTCACCCCTTCCCCACGCCCTCCCCCTCACCCCTTCCCCACGCCCTCCCCCTCACCCCTTCCCCACGCCCTCCCCCTCACCCCTTCCCCACGCCCTCCCCCTCACCCCTTCCCCACGCCCTCCCCCTCACCCCTTCCCCACGCCCTCCCCCTCACCCCTTCCCCACGCCCTCCCCCTCACCCCTTCCCCACGCCCTCCCCCTCACCCCTTCCCCACGCCCTCCCCCTCACCCCTTCCCCACGCCCTCCCCCTCACCCCTTCCCCACGCCCTCCCCCTCACCCCTTCCCTCACCCCTTCCCCACGCCCTCCCCCTCACCCCTTCCCCACGCCCTCCCCCTCACCCCTTCCCCACGCCCTCCCCCTCACCCCTTCCCCACGCCCTCCCCCTCACCCCTTCCCCACGCCCTCCCCCTCACCCCTTCCCCACGCCCTCCCCCTCACCCCTTCCCCACGCCCTCCCCCTCACCCCTTCCCCACGCCCTCCCCCTCACCCCTTCCCCACGCCCTCCCCCTCACCCCTTCCCCACGCCCTCCCCCTCACCCCTTCCCCACGCCCTCCCCCTCACCCCTTCCCCACGCCCTCCCCCTCACCCCTTCCCCACGCCCTCCCCCTCACCCCTTCCCCACGCCCTCCCCCTCACCCCTTCCCCACGCCCTCCCCCTCACCCCTTCCCCACGCCCTCCCCCTCACCCCTTCCCCACGCCCTCCCCCTCACCCCTTCCCCACGCCCTCCCCCTCACCCCTTCCCCACGCCCTCCCCCTCACCCCTTCCCCACGCCCTCCCCCTCACCCCTTCCCCACGCCCTCCCCCTCACCCCTTCCCCACGCCCTCCCCCTCACCCCTTCCCCACGCCCTCCCCCTCACCCCTTCCCCACGCCCTCCCCCTCACCCCTTCCCCACGCCCTCCCCCTCACCCCTTCCCCACGCCCTCCCCCTCACCCCTTCCCCACGCCCTCCCCCTCACCCCTTCCCCACGCCCTCCCCCTCACCCCTTCCCCACGCCCTCCCCCTCACCCCTTCCCCACGCCCTCCCCCCTCACCCCTTCCCCACGCCCTCCCCCTCACCCCTTCCCCACGCCCTCCCCCTCACCCCTTCCCCACGCCCTCCCCCTCACCCCTTCCCCACGCCCTCCCCCTCACCCCTTCCCCACGCCCTCCCCCTCACCCCTTCCCCACGCCCTCCCCCTCACCCCTTCCCCACGCCCTCCCCCTCACCCCTTCCCCACGCCCTCCCCCTCACCCCTTCCCCACGCCCTCCCCCCTCACCCCTTCCCCACGCCCTCCCCCTCACCCCTTCCCCACGCCCTCCCCCTCACCCCTTCCCCACGCCCTCCCCCTCACCCCTTCCCCACGCCCTCCCCCTCACCCCTTCCCCACGCCCTCCCCCTCACCCCTTCCCCACGCCCTCCCCCTCACCCCTTCCCCACGCCCTCCCCCTCACCCCTTCCCCACGCCCTCCCCCCTCACCCCTTCCCCACGCCCTCCCCCTCACCCCTTCCCCACGCCCTCCCCCTCACCCCTTCCCCACGCCCTCCCCCTCACCCCTTCCCCACGCCCTCCCCCTCACCCCTTCCCCACGCCCTCCCCCTCACCCCTTCCCCACGCCCTCCCCCTCACCCCTTCCCCACGCCCTCCCCCTCACCCCTTCCCCACGCCCTCCCCCTCACCCCTTCCCCACGCCCTCCCCCTCACCCCTTCCCCACGCCCTCCCCCTCACCCCCTTCCCCACGCCCTCCCCCTCACCCCTTCCCCACGCCCTCCCCCTCACCCCTTCCCCACGCCCTCCCCCTCACCCCTTCCCCACGCCCTCCCCCTCACCCCTTCCCCACGCCCTCCCCCTCACCCCTTCCCCACGCCCTCCCCCTCACCCCTTCCCCACGCCCTCCCCCTCACCCCTTCCCCACGCCCTCCCCCTCACCCCTTCCCCACGCCCTCCCCCTCACCCCTTCCCCACGCCCTCCCCCTCACCCCTTCCCCACGCCCTCCCCCTCACCCCTTCCCCACGCCCTCCCCCTCACCCCTTCCCCACGCCCTCCCCCTCACCCCTTCCCCACGCCCTCCCCCTCACCCCTTCCCCACGCCCTCCCCCTCACCCCTTCCCCACGCCCTCCCCCTCACCCCTTCCCCACGCCCTCCCCCTCACCCCTTCCCCACGCCCTCCCCCTCACCCCTTCCCCACGCCCTCCCCCTCACCCCTTCCCCACGCCCTCTCCCTCACCCCTTCCCCACGCCCTCCCCCTCACCCCTTCCCCACGCCCTCCCCCCTTCCGCACGCCCTCCCCCTCACCCCTTCCCCACGCCCTCCCCCTTCCCCACGCCCCCTCCCCCTTCCCCACGCCCTCCCCCTTCCCCACGCCCTCCCCCTCACCCCTTCCCCACGCCCTCCCCCTCACCCCTTCCCCACGCCCTCCCCCTCACCCCTTCCCCACGCCCTCCCCCTCACCCCTTCCCCACGCCCTCCCCCTCACCCCTTCCCCACGCCCTCCCCCTCACCCCTTCCCCACGCCCTCCCCCTCACCCCTTCCCCACGCCCTCCCCCTCACCCCTTCCCCACGCCCTCCCCCTCACCCCTTCCCCACGCCCTCCCCCTCACCCCTTCCCCACGCCCTCCCCCTCACCCCTTCCCCACGCCCTCCCCCTCACCCCTTCCCCACGCCCTCCCCCTCACCCCTTCCCCACGCCCTCCCCCTCACCCCTTCCCCACGCCCTCCCCCTCACCCCTTCCCCACGCCCTCCCCCTCACCCCTTCCCCACGCCCTCCCCCTCACCCCTTCCCCACGCCCTCCCCCTCACCCCTTCCCCACGCCCTCCCCCTCACCCCTTCCCCACGCCCTCCCCCTCACCCCTTCCCCACGCCCTCCCCCTCACCCCTTCCCCACGCCCTCCCCCTCACACCTTCCCCACGCCCTCCCCCTCACCCCTTCCCCACGCCCTCCCCCTCACCCCTTCCCCACGCCCTCCCCCACGCCCTCCCCCACGCCCTCCCCCTCACCCCTTCCCCACGCCCTCCCCCTCACCCCTTCCCCACGCCCTCCCCCTCACCCCTTCCCCACGCCCTCCCCCTCACCCCTTCCCCACGCCCTCCCCCTCACCCCTTCCCCACGCCCTCCCCCTCACCCCTTCCCCACGCCCTCCCCCTCACCCCTTCCCCACGCCCTCCCCCTCACCCCTTCCCCACGCCCTCCCCCTCACCCCTTCCCCACGCCCTCCCCCTCACCCCTTCCCCACGCCCTCCCCCTCACCCCTTCCCCACGCCCTCCCCCTCACCCCTTCCCCACGCCCTCCCCCTCACCCCTTCCCCACGCCCTCCCCCTCACCCCTTCCCCACGCCCTCCCCCTCACCCCTTCCCCACGCCCTCCCCCTCACCCCTTCCCCACGCCCTCCCCCTCACCCCTTCCCCACGCCCTCCCCCTCACCCCTTCCCCACGCCCTCCCCCTCACCCCTTCCCCACGCCCTCCCCCTCACCCCTTCCCCACGCCCTCCCCCTCACCCCTTCCCCACGCCCTCCCCCTCACCCCTTCCCCACGCCCTCCCCCTCACCCCTTCCCCACGCCCTCCCCCTCACCCCTTCCCCACGCCCTCCCCCTCACCCCTTCCCCACGCCCTCCCCCTCACCCCTTCCCCACGCCCTCCCCCTCACCCCTTCCCCACGCCCTCCCCCTCACCCCTTCCCCACGCCCTCCCCCTCACCCCTTCCCCACGCCCTCCCCCTCACCCCTTCCCCACGCCCTCCCCCTCACCCCTTCCCCACGCCCTCCCCCTCACCCCTTCCCCACGCCCTCCCCCTCACCCCTTCCCCACGCCCTCCCCCTCACCCCTTCCCCACGCCCTCCCCCTCACCCCTTCCCCACGCCCTCCCCCACGCCCTCCCCCACGCCCTCCCCCACGCCCTCCCCCACGCCCTCCCCCACGCCCCTTCCCCACGCCCTCCCCCTCACCCCTTCCCCACGCCCTCCCCCTCACCCCTTCCCCACGCCCTCCCCCTCACCCCTTCCCCACGCCCTCCCCCTCACCCCTTCCCCACGCCCTCCCCCTCACCCCTTCCCCACGCCCTCCCCCTCACCCCTTCCCCACGCCCTCCCCCTCACCCCTTCCCCACGCCCTCCCCCTCACCCCTTCCCCACGCCCTCCCCCTCACCCCTTCCCCACGCCCTCCCCCTCACCCCTTCCCCACGCCCTCCCCCTCACCCCTTCCCCACGCCCTCCCCCTCACCCCTTCCCCACGCCCTCCCCCTCACCCCTTCCCCACGCCCTCCCCCTCACCCCTTCCCCACGCCCTCCCCCTCACCCCTTCCCCACGCCCTCCCCCTCACCCCTTCCCCACGCCCTCCCCCTCACCCCTTCCCCACGCCCTCCCCCTCACCCCTTCCCCACGCCCTCCCCCTCACCCCTTCCCCACGCCCTCCCCCTCACCCCTTCCCCACGCCCTCCCCCTCACCCCTTCCCCACGCCCTCCCCCTCACCCCTTCCCCACGCCCTCCCCCTCACCCCTTCCCCACGCCCTCCCCCCTTCCCCACGCCCTCCCCCCTTCCCCACGCCCTCCCCCTCACCCCTTCCCCACGCCCTCCCCCTCACCCCTTCCCCACGCCCTCCCCCTCACCCCTTCCCCACGCCCTCCCCCCTCACCCCTTCCCCACGCCCTCCCCCTCACCCCTTCCCCACGCCCTCCCCCTCACCCCTTCCCCACGCCCTCCCCCTCACCCCTTCCCCACGCCCTCCCCCTCACCCCTTCCCCACGCCCTCCCCCTCACCCCTTCCCCACGCCCTCCCCCTCACCCCTTCCCCACGCCCTCCCCCTCACCCCTTCCCCACGCCCTCCCCCTCACCCCTTCCCCACGCCCTCCCCCTCACCCCTTCCCCACGCCCTCCCCCTCACCCCTTCCCCACGCCCTCCCCCTCACCCCTTCCCCACGCCCTCCCCCTCACCCCTTCCCCACGCCCTCCCCCTCACCCCTTCCCCACGCCCTCCCCCTCACCCCTTCCCCACGCCCTCCCCCTCACCCCTTCCCCACGCCCTCCCCCTCACCCCTTCCCCACGCCCTCCCCCTCCCCCTCACCCCTCCCCCACGCCCTCCCCCCTCCCCCACGCCCTCCCCCCTCCCCCACGCCCTCCCCCCTCCCCCACGCCCTCCCCCACGCCCTTCCCCACGCCCTCCCCCTCACCCCTCCCCCACGCCCTCCCCCTCACCCCTCCCCCTCACCCCTCACCCTCGCCCTCCCCCTCACCCCCACGCCCTCCCCCTCTCCCCCACGCCCTCCCCCTCTCCCCCACGCCCTCCCCCCTCTCCCCAACGCCCTCCCCCTCTCCCCCACGCCCTCCCCCTCTCCCCCACGCCCTCCCCCTCTCCCCCACGCCCTCCCCCTCTCCCCCACGCCCTCCCCCTCTCCCCCACGCACTCCCCCTCACCCCCACGCACTCCCCCTCACCCCCACGCCCTCCCCCACGCCCTCCCCCTCTCCCCCGCGCCCTCTCCCTCTCCCCCACGCCCTCCCCCTCTCCCCCACGCCCTCCCCTTCTCCCCCACGCCCTCCCCTTCTCCCCCACGCCCTCCCCCTCTCCCCCACGCCCTCCCCTCTCCCCCACGCCCCCCCTCTCCCCCACGCCCTCCCCCTCTCCCCCACGCCCTCCCACTCTCACCCACGACCTACCCCTCGCCCTCCCCCTCTCACCCACGACCTCCCCCTCTCCCCCACGCCCTCCCCCTCTCCCCCACGCCCTCCCCCTCTCCCCCACGCCCTCCCCCTCTCCCCCACGCCCCTCTCCCCCACGCCCTCCCCCTCTCCCCCACGCCCTCCCCCCCACGCCCTCCCCCCCACGCCCTCCCCCTCCCCCCCACGCCCTCCCCCTCCCCCCCACGCCCTCCCCCTCTCCCCCACGCCCTCCCCCTCTCCCCCACGCCCTCCCCCTCTCCCCCACGCCCTCCCTCTCTCCCCCACGCCACCACCCTCTCCCCCACGCCTTCCCCTCTCCCCCACGCCCTCCAGTTCACCCCCACGCCCTCCCCCTCTCCCCCACGCCCTCCAGTTCACCCAAACGCCCTCCAGTTCACCCCCACGCCCTCCACCTCTCCCCCACGCCCTCCACCTCTCCCCCACGCCCTCCACCTCTCCCCCCACTCCCCCACGCCCTCCACCTCTCCCCCAACCTCTCCCCCACGCCCTCCCCCCTCTCCCCCACGCCCTCCCCCTCTCCCCCACGCCGTCCCCCTCTCCCCCACGCCCTCCCCCTCTCCCCCACGCCCTCCCCCTCTCCCCCACGCCCTCCCCCTCTCCCCCACGCCCTCCCCCTCTCCCCCACGCCCTCCCCCTCTCCCCCACGCCCTCCCCCTCACCCTCACCCCTTCCCCACGTCCTCCCCCTCACCCCTTCCCCACGTCCTCCCCCACGCCCTCCCCCTCACCCCTTCCCCACGCCCTCCCCCTCACCCCTTCCCCACGCCCTCCCCCTCACCCTTCCCCACGCCCTCCCCCTCACCCTTCCCCACGCCCTCCCCCTCACCCCTTCCCCACGCCCTCCCCCTCACGCCTTCCCCACGCCCTACCCTCACCCCTTCCCCACGCCCTCCCCCTCACCCCTTCCCCACGCCCTCCCCCTCACCCCTTCTCCACGCCCTCCCCCTCACCCCTTCCCCATACCCCTTCCCCACGCCCTCCCCCTCACCCCTTCCCCACGCCCTCCCCCTCACCCTTCCCCACGCCCTCCCCCTCACCCCTTCCCCACGCCCTCCCCCTCACCCCTTCCCCACGCCCTCCCCCTCACCCCTTCCCCACGCCCTCCCCCTCACCCCTTCCCCACGCCCTCCCCCTCACCCCTTCCCCACGCCCTCCCCCTCACCCCTTCCCCACGCCCTCCCCCTCACCCCTTCCCCACGCCCTCCCCCTCACCCCTTCCCCACGCCCTCCCCCTCACCCCTTCCCACGCCCTCCCCCTCACCCCTTCCCCACGCCCTCCCCCTCACCCCTTCCCCACGCCCTCCCCCTCACCCCTTCCCCACGCCCTCCCCCTCACCCCTTCCCCACGCCCTCCCCCTCACCCCTTCCCCACGCCCTCCCCCTCACCCCTTCCCCACGCCCTCCCCCTCACCCCTTCCCCACGCCCTCCCCCTCACCCCTTCCCCACGCCCTCCCCCTCACCCCTTCCCCACGCCCTCCCCCTCACCCCTTCCCCACGCCCTCCCCCTCACCCCTTCCCCACGCCCTCCCCCTCACCCCTCCCCCTCACCCCTTCCCCACGCCCTCCCCCTCACCCCTTCCCCACGCCCTCCCCCTCACCCCTTCCCCACGCCCTCCCCCTCACCCCTTCCCCACGCCCTCCCCCTCACCCCTTCCCCACGCCCTCCCCCTCACCCCTTCCCCACGCCCTCCCCCTCACCCCTTCCCCACGCCCTCCCCCTCACCCCTTCCCCACGCCCTCCCCCACACCCCTTCCCCACGCCCTCCCCCTCACCACTTCCCCACTGCCCTCCCCCTCACCCCTTCCCCACGCCCTCCCCCTCTCCCACGCCCAACCCCTCTCCCCCACGCCCTCCCCCTCGCCCCCACGCCCTCCCCCTCTCCCCCACACCCTCCCCCTCTCCCCCACGCCCTCCCCCTCTCCCCCACGCCCTCCCCCTCTCCCCCACGCCCACCCCCTCTCCCCAATGCCCACCCCCTCTCCCTACCCCACGCCCTCCCCCACGCCCTCCCCCTCCCGCACGCCCTCCCCCTCCCGCACGCCCTCCCCCTCCCGCACGCCCTCCCCCTCCCGCACGCCCTCCCCCTCCCCACGCACTACCCCTCCCCACGCCCTCCCCCTCCCCCACGCCCTCCCCCTCCCCCACGCCCTCCCCCTCCCCCTTTCCCCATGCCCTCACCCCATCCCCTCCCCTTCCCCACGCCCTCACCTCCCCCTTTCCCTTCCTATCCCCCCTCCACCTTCCCTCCCCCCCCTTCCCCACGCCCTCCCCCTCCCCTTCCCCACGCCCTCCCCCTCCCCTTCCCTACGCCCTCCGCCTCCCCTTCCCCACGCCCTCCCCCTCCCCTTCCCTACGCCCTCCGCCTCCCCTTCCCCACGCCCTACCTCTCCCCTTCCCCACGCCCTACACCTCCCCTTCCCCACGCCCTCCCCTCCCCCTTCCCCACGCCCTCCCGCTCCCCCTTCCACAAGCCCTCCCCCTCCCCCACGCCCTCCCCCTCCCCCACGCCCTCCCCCTCCCCCACGCCCTCCCCCTCCCCCACGCCCTCCCCCACGCCCTCCCCCCTCCCCCACGCTCTCCCCCCTTTCCCACGCCCTCCCCTTCCCCACGCCCTCCCCCCTTCCCCACGCCCTCCCCCACGCCCTCCCCCACGCCCTCCCCCACGCCCTCCCCCACGCCCTCCCCCCTTCCCC
Source organism: Scyliorhinus torazame (assembly GCF_047496885.1). Lineage (NCBI taxonomy): Eukaryota > Metazoa > Chordata > Chondrichthyes > Carcharhiniformes > Scyliorhinidae > Scyliorhinus > Scyliorhinus torazame. The sequence continues at coordinate 44,423 of NW_027308915.1, forward strand.
CTCACCCCTCACCCCCACGCCCTCCCCCTTTCCCCCACGCCCTCCCCCCTTCCCCCTCACCCCCACGCCCTCCCCCTTTCCCCCACGCCCTCCCCCTTTCCCCCACGCCCTCCCCCTTTCCCCCACGCCCTCCCCCTTTCCCCCACGCCCTCCCCCTGTCCCCCACGCCCTCCCCCCGTCCCCCACGCCCTCCCCCCGTCCCCCACGCCCTCCCCCTCTCCCCCACGCCCTCCCCCTCTCCCCCACGCCCTCCCCCTCTCCCCCACGCCCTCCCCCTCTCCCCCACGCCCTCCCCCTCCCTTCCCCACGCCCTCCCCCTCCCTTCCCCACGCCCTCCCCCTCACCTCTTCCCCTCTCTCACGCCCTCCCCCTCTCCCCCACGCCCTCCCCCTCTCCCCCACGCCCTCCCCCACGCCCTCCCCCTCTCCCCCACTCGCCCACGCCCTCCCCCTCTCCCCCACGCCCTCCCCCTCTCCCCCACGCCCTCGCCTTCTCCCTCACGCCCTCCCCCTCTCCCCCACGCCCTCCCCCACGCCCTCCCCCTCTCCCCCACGCCCTCCACCTCTCCCCCACGCCCTCCACCTCTCCCCCACGCCCTCCACCTCTCCCCCACGCCCTCCACCTCTCCCCCACGCCCTCCACCTCTCCCCCACGCCCTCCACCTCTCCCACACGCCCTCCCCCTCACCACGCCCTCCCCCTCACCCCTTCCTCTCTCCCACGCCCTCCCCCTCACCCCTCCCCCTCTCCCCCACGCCCTCCCCCTCTCCCCCACGCCCTCCCCCTCTCCCCCACGCCCTCCCCCTCTCCCCCACGCCCTCCCCCTCTCCCCCACGCCCTCCCCCTCTCCCCCACGCCCTCCCCCTCTCCCCCACGCCCTCCCCCTCTCCCCCACGCCCTCCCCCTCTCCCCCACGCCCTCCCCCTCTCCCCCACGCCCTCCCCCTCTCCCCCACGCCCTCCCCCTCTCCCTTCCCCTCTCCCCCACGCCCTCCCCCACGCACTCCCCCTCACCCCCACGCCCTCCCCCACGCCCTCCCCCTCTCCCCCACGCCCTCCCCCTCTCCCCCACGCCCTCCCCCTCTCCCCCACGCCCTCCCCTTCTCCCCCACGCCCTCCCCCTCTCCCCCACGCCCTCCCCCTCTCCCCCACGCCCTCCCCCTCTCCCCCACGCCCTCCCACTCTCCCCCACGCCCTCCCACTCTCCCCCACGCCCTCCCCCTCTCCCCCACGCCCTCACCCCTTCCCCACGCCCTCCCCCTCACCCCTTCCCCACGCCCTCCCCCTCACCCCTTCCCCACGCCCTCCCCCTTCCCCACGCCCTCCCCCTCACCCACGCCCTCCCCCTCACCCACGCCCTCCCCCTCACCAACGCCCTCCCCCTCACCAACGCCCTCCCCCTCACCAACGCCCTCCCCCTCACCCACGCCCTCCCCCTCACCTCTTCCCCACGCCCTCCCCCTCACCTCTTCCCCACGCCCTCCCCCTCCCCCACGCCCTCCCCCTCCCCTCCCCCACGCCCTCACCCTCCCCCACGCCCTCCCCCTCCCCACGCCCTCCCCCTCCCCCATGCCCTCCCCCTCCCCACGCCCTCCCCCTCACCCCTTCCCACGCCCTCCCCCCTTCCCCACGCCCTCCCCCTCCCCCTTCCCCACGCCCTCCCCCTCCCCCTTCCCCACGCCCTCCCCCTTCCCCACGCCCTCCCCCTCACCCCTTCCCCACGCCCTCCCCCTCACCCCTTCCCCACGCCCTCCCCCTCACCCCTTCCCCACGCCCTCCCCCTCACCCCTTCCCCCACGCCCTCCCCCCTCACCCCTTCCCCACGCCCTCCCCCTCACCCCTTCCCCACGCCCTCCCCCTCACCCCTTCCCCACGCCCTCCCCCTCACCCCCTTCCCCACGCCCTCCCCCTCACCCCTTCCCCACGCCCTCCCCCTCACCCCTTCCCCACGCCCTCCCCCTCACCCCTTCCCCACGCCCTCCCCCCTCACCCCTTCCCCACGCCCTCCCCCTCACCCCTTCCCACGCCCTCCCCTCACCCCTTCCCCACGCCCTCCCCCTCACCCCTTCCCCACGCCCTCCCCCTCACCCCTTCCCCACGCCCTCCCCCTCACCCCTTCCCCACGCCCTCCCCCTCACCCCTTCCCCACGCCCTCCCCCTCACCCCTTCCCCCACGCCCTCCCCCTCACCCCTTCCCCACGCCCTCCCCCCTCACCCCTTCCCCACGCCCTCCCCCTCACCCCTTCCCCACGCCCTCCCCCTCACCCCTTCCCCACGCCCTCCCCCTCACCCCTTCCCCACGCCCTCCCCCTCACCCCTTCCCCACGCCCTCCCCCTCACCCCTTCCCCACGCCCTCCCCCCTCACCCCTTCCCCACGCCCTCCCCCTCACCCCTTCCCCACGCCCTCCCCCTCACCCCTTCCCCACGCCCTCCCCCTCACCCCTTCCCCACGCCCTCCCCCTCACCCCTTCCCCACGCCCTCCCCCTCACCCCTTCCCCACACCCTTCCCCACGCCCTCCCCCTCACCCCTTCCCCACGCCCTCCCCCTCACCCCTTCCCCACGCCCTCCCCCTCACCCCTTCCCCACGCCCTCCCCCTCACCCCTTCCCCACGCCCTCCCCCTCACCCCTTCCCCACGCCCTCCCCCTCACCCCTTCCCCACGCCCTCCCCCTCACCCCTTCCCCACGCCCTCCCCCTCACCCCTTCCCCACGCCCTCCCCCTCACCCCTTCCCCACGCCCTCCCCCTCACCCCTTCCCACGCCCTCCCCCTCACCCCTTCCCCACGCCCTCCCCCTCACCCCTTCCCCACGCCCTCCCCTCACCCCTTCCCCACGCCCTCCCCCTCACCCCTTCCCACGCCCTCCCCCTCACCCCTTCCCCACGCCCTCCCCCTCACCCTCCCCACGCCCTCCCCCCTTCCCACGCCCTCCCCCTCACCCCTTCCCCACGCCCTCCCCCTTCCCACGCCCTCCCCCTCACCCCTTCCCACGCCCTCCCCCTTCCCACGCCCTCCCCCTCACCCCTTCCCCACGCCCTCCCCTCACCCTTCCCCACGCCCTCCCCCTCACCCCTTCCCCACGCCCTCCCCCTCACCCCTTCCCCACGCCCTCCCCCTCACCCCTTCCCCACGCCCTCCCCCTCACCCCTTCCCACGCCCTCCCCCTCACCCCTTCCCCACGCCCTCCCCCTCACCCCTTCCCCACGCCCTCCCCCTCACCCCTTCCCCACGCCCTCCCCCTCACCCCTTCCCCACGCCCTCCCCCTCACCCCTTCCCCACGCCCTCCCCCTCACCCCTTCCCCACGCCCTCCCCCTCACCCCTTCCCCACGCCCTCCCCCTCACCCCTTCCCCACGCCCTCCCCCTCACCCCTTCCCCACGCCCTCCCCTCACCCCTTCCCCACGCCCTCCCCCTCACCCCTTCCCCACGCCCTCCCCCTCACCCCTTCCCACGCCCTCCCCCTCACCCCTTCCCCACGCCCTCCCCCTCACCCTTCCCCACGCCCTCCCCCTCACCCCTTCCCCACGCCCTCCCCCCTCACCCCTTCCCCACGCCCTCCCCCTCACCCCTTCCCCACGCCCTCCCCCTCACCCCTTCCCCACGCCCTCCCCCTCACCCCTTCCCACGCCCTCCCCCTCACCCCTTCCCCACGCCCTCCCCCCTCACCCCTTCCCCACGCCCTCCCCCTCACCCCTTCCCCACGCCCTCCCCCTCACCCCTTCCCACGCCCTCCCCCTCACCCCTTCCCCACGCCCTCCCCCTCACCCCTTCCCCACGCCCTCCCCCTCACCCCTTCCCCACGCCCTCCCCCTCACCCCTTCCCCACGCCCTCCCCTCACCCCTTCCCCACGCCCTCCCCCTCACCCCTTCCCCACGCCCTCCCCCTCACCCCTTCCCCACGCCCTCCCCCTCACCCCTTCCCACGCCCTCCCCTCCCCTTCCCCACGCCCTCCCCCTCACCCCTTCCCCACGCCCTCCCCTCCCCCTTCCCCACGCCCTCCCCCTCACCCCTTCCCCACGCCCTCCCCCTCACCCCTTCCCCACGCCCTCCCCCTCACCCCTTCCCCACGCCCTCCCCCTCACCCCTTCCCACGCCCTCCCCCTCACCCCTTCCCCACGCCCTCCCCCTCACCCCCTTCCCCACGCCCTCCCCCTCACCCCTTCCCCACGCCCTCCCCTCTCACCCCTTCCCCACGCCCTCCCCCTCACCCCTTCCCCACGCCCTCCCCCTCACCCCTTCCCCACGCCCTCCCCCTCACCCCTTCCCCACGCCCTCCCCCTCACCCCTTCCCCACGCCCTCCCCCTCACCCCTTCCCCACGCCCCTCCCCCCCCTCACCCCCCCCCCTTCCCCACGCCCTCCCCCCTCACCCCTTCCCCACGCCCTCCCCCTCACCCCTCCCCCACGCCCTCCCCCTCACCCCTTCCCCACGCCCTCCCCCTCACCCCTTCCCCACGCCCTCCCCCTCACCCCTTCCCCACGCCCTCCCCCTCACCCCTTCCCCACGCCCTCCCCCTCACCCCTTCCCCACGCCTCCCCCTCACCCCTTCCCCACGCCCTCCCCCTCACCCCTTCCCCACGCCCTCCCCCCTCACCCCTTCCCCACGCCCTCCCCCATCACCCCTTCCCCACGCCCTCCCCCATCACCCCTTCCCCACGCCCTCCCCCCATCACCCCTTCCCCACGCCCTCCCCCCATCACCCCTTCCCCACGCCCTCCCCCATCACCCCTTCCCCACGCCCTCCCCCTCACCCCTTCCCCACGCCCTCCCCCTCACCCCTTCCCCACGCCCTCCCCCCTCACCCCTTCCCCACGCCCTCCCCCTCACCCCTTCCCACGCCCTCCCCCTCACCCCTTCCCCACGCCCTCCCCCTCACCCCTTCCCCACGCCCTCCCCCTCACCCCTTCCCCACGCCCTCCCCCCTCACCCCTTCCCCCACGCCCTCCCCCCTCACCCCTTCCCCACGCCCTCCCCCTCACCCCTTCCCCACGCCCCTCCCCCTCACCCCCTTCCCCACGCCCTCCCCCTCACCCCCTTCCCCACGCCCTCCCCCCTCACCCCTTCCCCACGCCCTCCCCCTCACCCCTTCCCCACGCCCTCCCCCTCACCCCTTCCCCACGCCCTCCCCCTCACCCCTTCCCCACGCCCTCCCCCTCACCCCTTCCCCACGCCCTCCCCCTCACCCCTTCCCCACGCCCTCCCCTCACCCCTTCCCACGCCCTCCCCCTCACCCCTTCCCCACGCCCTCCCCCCCTCACCCCTTCCCCACGCCCTCCCCCTCACCCCTTCCCCACGCCCTCCCCCTCACCCCTTCCCCACGCCCTCCCCCTCACCCCTTCCCCACGCCCTCCCCCTCACCCCTTCCCCACGCCCTCCCCCTCACCCCTTCCCACGCCCTCCCCCTCACCCCTTCCCCACGCCCTCCCCTCCCCTCACCCCCCCCCTTCCCACTGCCCTCCCCCTCGCCCCTTCCCCCACGCCCTCCCCCTCGCCCACGCCCACCCCCTCTCCCCCACGCCCTCCCCCTCTCCCCCACGCCCTCCCCCTCTCCCCCACGCCCTCCCCCTCTCCCCCACGCCCACCCGCTCTCCCCCACGCCCACCCCCTCTCCCCCACGCCCACCCCCTCTCCCTACCCCACGCCCTCCCCCACGCCCTCCCCCACGCCCTCCCCCACGCCCTCTCCCCTCCCACACGCCCTCCCCTCCCGCACGCCCTCCCCCTCCCCACGCCCTCCCCCTCCCCACGCCCTCCCCCCTCCCCCACGCCCTCCCCCTCCCCCTTTCCCCATGCCCTCACCCCTTCCCCTCCCCTTCCCCACGCCCTCACCTCCCCCTTTCCCTTCCTCTCCCCCCTCCCCCCTTCCCTCCCCCCCTTCCCCACGCCCTCCCCCCTCCCCTTCCCCACGCCCTCCCCCCTCCCCTTCCCCACGCCCTACCCCTCCCCTTCCCCACGCCCTACACCTCCCCTTCCCCACGCCCTCCCCTCCCCCTTCCCACGCCCTCCCGCTCCCCCTTCCACAAGCCCTCCCCCTTCCCACGCCCTCCCCCCTCCCCCACGCCCTCCCCCTCCCCCACGCCCCTCCCCCTCCCCCCATGCCCTCCCCTCCCCCTTTCCCACGCCCTCCCCCCCTTCCCCACGCCCTCCCCCCTTCCCCACGCCCTTCCCCCTTCCCCACGCCCTCCCCCACGCCCTCCCCCACGCGCTCCCCCACGCCCTCCCCCCTTCCCCCTCACCCCCACGCCCTCCGCCTTTCCCCCACGCCCCTCCCCCTGTCCCCCACGCCCTCCCCCTGTCCCCCACGCCCTCCCCCTGTCCCCCACGCCCTCCCCCTGTCCCCCACGCCCTCCCCCTCTCCCCCACGCCCTCACCCTCTCCCCCACGCCCTCACCCTCTCCCCCACGCCCTCCCCCTCTCCCCCACGCCCTCCCCCTCTCCCCCACGCCCTCCCCCCTCTCCCCCACGCCCTCCCCCTCTCCCCCACGCCCTCCCCCTCTCCCCCACGCCCTCCCCCTCTCCCCCACGCCCTCCCCCTCTCCCCACGCCCTCCCCCTCTCCCCCACGCCCTCCTCCTCTCCCCCACGCCCTCCCCCTCCCTTCCCCACGCCCTCCCCCTCACCCCTTCCCTCTCCCACGCCCTCCCCCTCTCCCCCACGCCCTCCCCCTTTCCCCCACGCCCTCCCCCTCTCCCCACGCCCTCCCCCTCTCCCCCACGCCCTCCCCCTCTCCCTTCCCCTCTCCCCCACTCGCCCACGCCCTCCCGCTCTCCCCCACGCCCTCCCCTCTCCCTCACGCCCTCCCCCTCTCCCCACGCCCTCCCCCTCTCCCCCACGCCCTCCCCCTCTCCCCACGCCCTCCCCCTCTCCCCCACGCCCCTCCACCTCTCCCCAACGCCCTCCCCCTCCCTTCCCCACGCCCTCCCCCTCAGCACGCCCCTCCCCCTCACCCCTTCCCCTCTCCCACGCCCTCCCACTCACCCCTCCCCCTCTCCCCCACGCCCTCCCCCTCTCCCCCACGCCCTCCCCCTCGCCCCCACGCCCTCCCCCTCTCCCCCACGCCCTCCCCCTCTCCCCCACGCCCTCCCCCTCTCCCCCACGCCCTCCCCCTCTCCCTTCCCCTCTCCCCCACTCCCCCACGCCCTCCCCCACGCACTCCCCCTCACCCCCACCCCCACGCCCTCCCCCTCTCCCCCACGCTCTCCCCCTCTCCCCCACGCCCTCCCCCTCTCCGCCACGCCCTCCCCTTCTCCCCCACGCCCTCCCCCTCTCCCCCACGCCCTCCCCCTCTCCCCCACGCCCTCTCCCCCACGCCCCCCCTCTCCCCCACGCCCTCCCCCTCTCCCCCACGCCCTCCCCCTCTCACCCACGACCTCCCCCTCACCCTCCCCCTCTCACCCACGACCTCCCCCTCTCCCCCACGCCCTCCCCCTCTCCCCACGCCCTCCCCCCTCTCCCCCACGCCCTCCCCCTCTCCCCCACGCCCCTCCCCCTCTCCCCCACGCCCTCCCCCCTCTCCCCCACGCCCTCCCCCTCTCCCCCACGCCCTCCCCCTCTCCCCCACGCCCTCCCCCACGCCCTCCCCCCCACGCCCTCCCCCTCCCCCCCACGCCCTCCCCCTCCCCCCCCACGCCCTCCCCCTCTCCCCCACGCCCTCCCCCTCTCCCCCACGCCCTCCCCCTCTCCCCCACGCCCTCCAGTTCACCCCCACGCCCTCCAGTTCTCCCCCACGCCCTCCACCTCTCCCCACGCCCTCCACCTCTCCCCCACGCCCTCCACCTCTCCCCCACGCCCTCCACCTCTCCCCCACGCCCGCCACCTCTCCCCCAAGCCCTCCCCCTCTCTCCCCCACGCCCTCCCCCTCTCCCCCACCGCCCTCCCCCTCTCCCCCACGCCCTCCCCCTCTCCCCCACGCCCTCCCCCTCTCCCCCACGCCCTCCCCCTCTCCCCCACGCCCTCCCCCCTCCCCCTCTCCCCCACGCCCTCCCCCTCTCCCCCACGCCCTCCCCCTCTCCCCCACGCCCTCCCCCACGCCCTCCCCCACGCCCTCCCCCACGCCCTCCCCCTCTCCCCCACGCCCTCCCCCTCTCCCCCACGCCCTCCCCCTCTCCCCCACGCCCTCCCCCTCACACCTTCCCCACGTCCTCCCCCTCACCCCTTCCCCACGTCCTCCCCCTCACCCCTTCCCCACGCCCTCCCCCTCACCCCTTCCCCACGCCCTCCCCCTCACCCCTTCCCCACGCCCTCCCCCTCACCCCTTCCCCACGCCCTCCCCCTCACCCCTTCCCCACGCCCTCCCCCTCACCCCTTCCCCACGCCCTCCCCCTCACCCCTTCCCCACGCCCTCCCCCTCACCCCTTCCCCACGCCCTCCCCCTCACCCCTTCCCCACGCCCTCCCCCTCACCCCTTCCCCACGCCCTCCCCCTCACCCCTTCCCCACGCCCTCCCCCTCACCCCTTCCCCACGCCCTCCCCCTCACCCCTTCCCCACGCCCTTCCCCTTCCCCACGCCCTCCCCCCTCACCCCTTCCCCACGCCCTCCCCCTCACCCCTTCCCCACGCCCCTCCCCCTCACCCCTTCCCCACGCCCTCCCCCCTCGCCCCTTCCCCACGCCCTCCCCCCTCGCCCCCTTCCCCACGCCCTCCCCCTCGCCCCTTCCCCACGCCTCCCCCACGCCCTCCCCCCTCGCCCCTTCTCCACGCCCTTCCCCACGCCCTTCCCCACGCCCCTCCCCCCTCGCCCCTTCCCCACGCCCTCCCCCTCGCCCCTTCCCCACGCCCTCCCCCTCACCCCTTCCCACGCCCTCCCCCTCACCCCTTCCCACGCCCTCCCCTCACCCTTCCCCACGCCCTCCCCCTCACCCCTTCCCACGCCCTCCCCCTCACCCCTTCCCCACGCCCTCCCCCTCACCCCTTCCCACGCCCTCCCCCTCACCCCTTCCCCACGCCCTCCCCCTCACCCCTTCCCACGCCCCCCCCCTCACCCCTTCCCCACGCCCCCCCCCTCACCCCTTCCCCACGCCCTCCCCCCTCACCCCTTCCCCACGCCCTCCCCCTCACCCCTTCCCCACGCCCTCCCCCTCACCCCTTCCCCACGCCCTCCCCCTCACCCCTTCCCCACGCCCTCCCCCTCACCCCTTCCCCACGCCCTCCCCCTCACCCCTTCCCCACGCCCTCCCCCTCACCCCTTCCCCACGCCCTCCCCCTCACCCCTTCCCCACGCTCTCCCCCTCACCCCTTCCCCACGCCCTCCCCCCTTCCCCACGCCCTCCCCCTCCCCCTTCCCCACGCCCTCCCCCCCCCCCTTCCCCACACCCTCCCCCCTTCCCCACGCCCTCCCCCCTTCCCCACGCCCTCCCCCCTTCCCCACGCCCTCCCCCTTCCCCACGCCCTCCCCCCTTCCCCACGCCCTCCCCCTCACCCCTTCCCCACGCCCTCCCCCTCACCCCTTCCCCACGCCCTCCCACTCACCCCTTCCCCACGCCCTCCCCCCTTCCCCACGCCCTCCCCCTCCCCCCTTCCCCACGCCCTCCCCCTCCCCCCTTCCCCACGCCCTCCCCCTCACCCCTTCCCCACGCCCTCCCCCTCACCCCTTCCCCACGCCCTCCCCCTCACCCCTTCCCCCACGCCCTCCCCCTCACCCCTTCCCCACGCCCTCCCCCTCACCCCTTCCCCACGCCCTCCCCCTCACCCCTTCCCCACGCCCTCCCCCTCACCCCTTCCCCACGCCCTCCCCCTCACCCCTTCCCCACGCCTCCCCCTCACCCCTTCCCCACGCCCTCCCCTCACCCCTTCCCCACGCCCTCCCCCTCACCCCTTCCCCACGCCCTCCCCCCTCACCCCCTTCCCCACGCCCTCCCCCTCACCCCTTCCCCACGCCCTCCCCCCTCACCCCTTCCCCACGCCCTCCCCCTCACCCCTTCCCCACGCCCTCCCCCTCACCCCTTCCCCACGCCCTCCCCCTCACCCCTTCCCCACGCCCTCCCCCTCACCCCTTCCCCACGCCCTCCCCCTCACCCCTTCCCCACGCCCTCCCCCTCACCCCTTCCCCACGCCCTCCCCCTCACCCCTTCCCCACGCCCTCCCCCTCACCCCCTTCCCCACGCCCTCCCCCCTCACCCCTTCCCCACGCCCTCCCCCTCACCCCTCACCCCTTCCCCACGCCCTCCCCCTCACCCCTTCCCCACGCCCTCCCCCTCACACCCTTCCCCACGCCCTCCCCCTCACCCCTTCCCCACGCCCTCACCCTTCCCCACGCCCTCACCCCTTCCCCACGCCCTCCCCCTCACACCTTCCCCATGCCCTCCCCCTCACACCTTCCCCACGCCCTCCCCTTCACACCTTCCCCACGCCCTCCCCCTCACCCCTTCCCCACGCCCTCCCCCCTCACCCCTTCCCCACGCTCTCCCCCCTCACCCTTCCCCACGCCCTCCCCCTCACCCCTTCCCCACGCCCCTCCCCGTCCCCCCTTCCCCACGCCCTCCCCCTCCCCCCTTCCCCACGCCCTCCCCCTCCCCCCTTCCCCACGCCCTCCCCCCCTTCCCCACGCCCTCCCCCCCTTCCCCACGCCCTCCCCCCTTCCCCACGCCCTCCCCCTCACCCCTTCCCCACGCCCTCCCCCTCACCCCTTCCCCACGCCCTCCCCCCTCTCCCCCACGCCCTCCCCCTCTCCCACACGCCCTCCCCCTTCCCCACGACCTCCCCCTCGCCCACGCAAACCCCCTCTCCCCCACGCCCTCCCCCTCTCCCCCACGCCCTCCCCCTCTCCCCCACGCCCCTCCCCCTCTCCCCCACGCCCTCCCCCTCTCCCCCACGCCCACCCCCTCTCCCCCACGCCCACCCCCCTCTCCCTACCCCACGCCCTCCCCACGCCCTCCCCCACGCCCTCCCCCCTCCCGCACGCCCTCCCCCTCCCCACGCCCTCCCCCTCCCCCCACGCCCCTCCCACTCCCCCACGCCCTCCCCCCCTCCCCCTTTCCCCATGCCCTCACCCCTTCCCCTTCCCCACGCCCTCACCTCCCCCTTTCCCTTCCTCTCCCCCCTCCCTCTTCCCTCCCTCCCCTTCCCACGCCCTCCCCCTCCCCTTCCCACGCCCTCCCCCTCCCCTTCCCCACGCCCTCCCCTTCCCTACGCCCTCCCCCTCCCCTTCCCCACGCCCTACCCCTCCCCTTCCCCACGCCCTACACCTCCCCTTCCCCACGCCCTCCCCTCCCCCTTCCCACGCCCTCCCCGCTCCCCCTTCCACAAGCCCTCCCCCTTCCCCACGCCCTCCCCCTCCCCCACGCCCTCCCCCTCCCCCACGCCCTCCCCCTCCCCAACGCCCTCCCCCTCCCCACGCCCTCCCCCTCCCCCACGCCCTCCCCCTCCCCACGCCCTCCCCCCACGCCCTCCCCCTCCCCAACGCCCTGCCCCTCCCCACGCCCTCCCCCCTCCCCCACGCCCTCCCCCCTCCCCCTTTCCCACGCCCTCCCCCCCCTTCCCCACGCCCTCCCCCCTTCTCCACGCCCTCCCCACGCCCTCCCCCACGCGCTCCCCCACGCCCTCCCCCCTTCCCCCTCACCCCCACGCCCTCCGCCTTTCCCCCACGCCCTCCCCCTTTCCCCCACGCCCCTCCCCTTTCCCCCACGCCCTCCCCCTGTCCCCCACGCCCTCCCCCTGTCCCCCACGCCCTCCCCCTGTCCCCCACGCCCTCCCCCTCTCCCCCACGCCCTCCCCCTCTCCCCCACGCCCTCCCCCTCTCCCCCACGCCCTCCCCCTCTCCCCCACGCCCTCCCCTCTCCCCACGCCCTCCCCCTCTCCCCACGCCCTCCCACTCTCCCCCACGCCCTCCCACTCTCCCCCACGCCCTCCCACTCTCCCCCACGCCCTCCCCCCTCCCACACGCCCTCCCCTCCCGCACGCCCTCCCCCTCCCCACGCCCTCCCCCTCCCCACGCCCTCCCCCTCCCCCACGCCCTCCCCCTCCCCCTTTCCCCATGCCCTCACCCCTTCCCCTCCCCTTCCCCACGCCCTCACCTCCCCCTTTCCCTTCCTCTCCCCCCTCCCCCTTCCCTCCCCCCCTTCCCCACGCCCTCCCCCTCCCCTTCCCCACGCCCTCCCCCTCCCCTTCCCCACGCCCTACCCCTCCCCTTCCCCACGCCCTACACCTCCCCTTCCCCACGCCCTCCCCTCCCCCTTCCCACGCCCCTCCCGCTCCCCCTTCCACAAGCCCTCCCCCTTCCCCACGCCCTCCCCCTCCCCCACGCCTCCCCCTCCCCACGCCCTCCCCTCCCCCATGCCCTCCCCTCCCCCTTTCCCACGCCCTCCCCCCCTTCCCCACGCCCTCCCCCCCTTCCCCACGCCCTTCCCCTTCCCCACGCCCTCCCCCACGCCCTCCCCCACGCGCTCCCCCACGCCCTCCCCCCTTCCCCCTCACCCCCACGCCCTCCGCCTTTCCCCACGCCCTCCCCCTGTCCCCCACGCCCTCCCCCTGTCCCCCACGCCCTCCCCCTCTCCCCCACGCCCTCCCCCTCTCCCCCACGCCCTCCCCCTCTCCCCCACGCCCTCCCCCTCTCCCCCACGCCCTCACCCTCTCCCCACGCCCTCACCCTCTCCCCACGCCCTCCCCCTCTCCCCCACGCCCTCCCCCTCTCCCCCACGCCCTCCCCAGCTCCCCCACGCCCTCCCCCTCTCCCCACGCCCTCCCCCTCTCCCCCACGCCCTCCCCCTCTCCCCCACGCCCTCCCCTCTCCCCCACGCCCTCCCCCTCCCTTCCCCACGCCCCCTCCCCCTCACCCCTTCCCCTCTCCCACGCCCTCCCCCTCTCCCCCACGCCCTCCCCCTTTCCCCCACGCCCTCCCCCTCTCCCCCACGCCCTCCCCCTCTCCCCCACGCCCTCCCCTCTCCCTTCCCCTCTCCCCACTCGCCACGCCCTCCCGCTCTCCCCCACGCCCTCCCCTCTCCCTCACGCCCTCCCCCTCTCCCCCACGCCCTCCCCCTCTCCCCCACGCCCTCCCCCTCTCCCCACTGCCCTCCCCCTCTCCCCCACGCCCTCCACCTCTCCCCAACGCCCTCCCCCTCCCTTCCCCACGCCCTCCCCCTCAGCACGCCCTCCCCCTCACCCCTTCCCCTCTCCCACGCCCTCCCACTCACCCCTCCCCCTCTCCCCCACGCCCCTCCCCCTCTCCCCCACGCCCTCCCCCTCTCCCCACGCCCTCCCCCTCTCCCCCACGCCCTCCCCTCTCCCCCACGCCCCTCCCCCTCCTCCCCCACGCCCTCCCCCTCTCCCCCACGCCCTCCCCTCTCCCTTCCCCTCTCCCCCACTCCCCCACGCCCTCCCCCACGCACTCCCCCTCACCCCCACGCCCTCCCCACGCCCTCCCCCTCTCCCCCACGCTCTCCCCCTCTCCCCCACGCCCTCCCCCTCTCCGCCACGCCCTCCCCTTCTCCCCCACGCCCTCCCCCCTCTCCCCCACGCCCTCCCCCTCTCCCCCACGCCCTCTCCCCCACGCCCCCCTCTCCCCCACGCCCTCCCCCTCTCCCCCACGCCCTCCCCCCTCTCACCCACGACCTCCCCCTCACCCTCCCCCTCTCACCCACGACCTCCCCCTCTCCCCCACGCCCTCCCCCTCTCCCCACGCCCTCCCCCTCTCCCCCACGCCCCTCCCCCTCTCCCACACGCCCTCCCCCTCTCCCCCACGCCCTCCCCCTCTCCCCCACGCCCTCCCCCTCTCCCCCACGCCCTCCCCCTCTCCCCCACGCCCTCCCCCACGCCCTCCCCCCCACGCCCTCCCCCTCCCCCCCACGCCCTCCCCCCTCCCCCCCCACGCCCTCCCCCTCTCCCCCCACGCCCTCCCCCTCTCCCCCACGCCTCCCCCACGCCTCCCCTCCCCCACGCCCTCCAGTTCACCCCCACGCCCTCCAGTTCTCCCCCACGCCCTCCACCTCTCCCCCACGCCCTCCACCTCTCCCCCACGCCCTCCACCTCTCCCCCACGCCCGCCACCTCTCCCCCAAGCCCTCCCCCTCTCCCCCACGCCCTCCCCCTCTCCCCACGCCCTCCCCCTCTCCCCCACGCCCTCCCCCTCTCCCCCACGCCCTCCCCCTCTCCCCCACGCCCTCCCCCTCCCCCTCTCCCCCACGCCCTCCCCCTCTCCCCCACGCCCTCCCCCTCTCCCCCACGCCCTCCCCCACGCCCTCCCCCACGCCCTCCCCCTCTCCCCCACGCCCTCCCCCTCTCCCCCACGCCCTCCCCCTCTCCCCCACGCCCTCCCCCTCACACCTTCCCCACGTCCTCCCCCTCACCCCTTCCCCACGTCCTCCCCCTCACCCCTTCCCCACGCCCTCCCCCTCACCCCTTCCCCACGCCCTCCCCCTCACCCCTTCCCCACGCCCTCCCCCTCACCCCTTCCCCACGCCCTCCCCCTCACCCCTTCCCACGCCCTCCCCCTCACCCCTTCCCACGCCCTCCCCCTCACCCCTTCCCCACGCCCTCCCCCTCACCCCTTCCCCACGCCCTCCCCCTCACCCCTTCCCCACGCCCTCCCCCTCACCCCTTCCCCACGCCCTCCCCCTCACCCCTTCCCCACGCCCCTCCCCCTCACCCCTTCCCCACGCCCTCCCCCTCACCCCTTCCCCACGCCCTCCCCCTCACCCCTTCCCCACGCCCTCCCCCTCACCCCTTCCCCACGCCCTCCCCCCTCACCCCTTCCCCACGCCCTTCCCCTTCCCCACGCCTCCCCCTCACCCCTTCCCCACGCCCTCCCCCTCACCCCTTCCCACGCCCTCCCCCTCACCCCTTCACGCCTCCCCTCGCCCTTCCCACGCCTCCCCCTCGCCCTTCCCACGCCCTCCCCCTCGCCCCTTCCCCACGCCCTCCCCCTCGCCCCTTCCCCACGCCCTCCCCCTCGCCCCTTCCCCACGCCCTCCCCGCCTCCCCACGCCTCCCCCTCCACGCCCTTCCCCACGCCTCCCCTCGCCCTTCCCCACGCCCTCCCCCTCAGCCCCTTCCCCACGCCCTCCCCCTCGCCCTTCCCCACGCCCTCCCCCCCCCCTTCCCACCCCTCCCCCTCTCCCCTCCCCACGCCCTCCCCCTCACCCCCTTCCCCACGCCCCCCCTCACCCCTCACCCCTTCCCCCCCCCCCCACGCCCTCCCCCTCACCCCTTCCCACGCCCTCCCCCTCACCCCTTCCCCACGCCCTCCCCCTCACCCCTTCCCCACGCCCCCCCCCTCACGCCTTCCCCACGCCCCCCCCTCACCCCTTCCCCACGCCCTCCCCCTCACCCCCTTCCCCACGCCCTCCCCCTCACCCCTTGCCCACGCCCTCCCCCTCACCCCTTCCCCACGCCCTCCCCCTCACCCCTTCCCCACGCCCTCCCCCTCACCCCTTCCCCACGCCCTCCCCCTCACCCCTTCCCCACGCCCTCCCCCCTCACCCCCTTCCCCACGCCCTCCCCCTCACCCCTTCCCCACGCTCTCCCCCTCACCCCTTCCCCACGCCCTCCCCCCCCTTCCCCACGCCCTCCCCCTCCCCCTTCCCCACGCCCTCCCCCCCCCCTTCCCCACACCCTCCCCCCTTCCCACACCCTCCCCCCCTTCCCACGCCCTCCCCCTTCCCCACGCCCTCCCCCCTTCCCCACGCCCTCCCCCCCTTCCCCACGCCCTCCCCCTTCCCCACGCCCTCACCCCTTCCCCACGCCCTCCCCCTTCCACGCCTCCCCTCACCCCTTCCCCACGCCCTCCCCCTCACCCCTTCCCCACGCCCTCCCCCTCACCCCTTCCCCACGCCCTCCCACTCACCCCTTCCCCACGCCCTCCCCTCCCCCCTTCCCCACGCCCTCCCCCTCACCCCTTCCCCCACGCCCTCCCCCTCACCCCTTCCCCACGCCCTCCCCCTCACCCCTTCCCCACGCCCCCCTCCCCCCTCACCCTCCCACGCCCTCCCCTCTCCCTTCCCCACGCCCTCCCCCTCACCCCTTCCCCACGCCCTCCCCCTCACCCCTTCCCCACGCCCTCCCCCTCACCCCTTCCCCACGCCCTCCCCCCTCACCCCTTCCCCACGCCCTCCCCCTCACCCCTTCCCCACGCCCTCCCCCTCACCCCTTCCCCACGCCCTCCCCCTCACCCCTTCCCCACGCCCTCCCCCTCACCCCTTCACCACGCCCTCCCCCTCACCCCTTCGCCTCCACGCCCTCCCCCTCACCCCTTCCCCACGCCCTCCCCCTCACCCCTTCCCCACGCCCTCCCCCTCACCCCTTCCCCACGCCCCTCCCCCTCACCCCTTCCCCACGCCCTCCCCCTCACCCCTTCCCCCACGCCCTCCCCCTCACCCCTTCCCCACGCCCTCCCCCTCACCCCCTTCCCCACGCCCTCCCCCTCACCCCTTCCCCACGCCCTCCCCCTCACCCCTTCCCCACGCCCTCCCCCCCTCACCCTCCCCCTCCCTTCCCACGCCCTCCCCTCACCCCTTCCCCACGCCCTCCCCTCACCCCTCACCCCTTCCCCACGCCCTCCCCCTCACCCCTTCCCCACGCCCTCCCCCTCACCCCTTCCCCACGCCCTCCCCCTCACCCCTTCCCCACGCCCTCACCCCTGCCCCACGCCCTCACCCCTTCCCCACGCCCTCCCCCTCACACCTTCCCCATGCCCTCCCCCTCACACCTTCCCCACGCCCTCCCCTTCACACCTTCCCCACGCCCTCCCCCTCACCCCTTCCCCACGCCCTCCCCCTCACCCCTTCCCCACGCTCTCCCCCCTCACCCTTCCCCACGCCCTCCCCCTCACCCCTTCCCCACGCCCTCCCCCTCCCCCCTTCCCCACGCCCTCCCCCTCCCCCCTTCCCCACGCCCTCCCCCTCCCCCCTTCCCCACGCCCTCCCCCCCTTCCCCACGCCCCTCCCCCTCACCCCTTCCCCACGCCCTCCCCCTCACCCCTTCCCCACGCCCTCCCCCTCTCCCCCACGCCCTCCCCCTCTCCCACACGCCCTCCCCCTTCCCCACGACCTCCCCCTCGCCCACGCAAACCCCCTCTCCCCCACGCCCTCCCCCTCTCCCCCACGCCCTCCCCCTCTCCCCCACGCCCTCCCCCTCTCCCCCACGCCCTCCCCCTCTCCCCCACGCCCACCCCCTCTCCCTACCCCACGCCCCTCCCCCCACGCCCTCCCCCACGCCCTCCCCCTCCCGCACGCCCTCCCCCCTCCCCACGCCCTCCCCTCCCCCACGCCCTCCCACTCCCCCCACGCCCTCCCCCTCCCCCTTTCCCCATGCCCTCACCCCTTCCCCTTCCCCACGCCCTCACCTCCCCCTTTCCCTTCCTCTCCCCCCTCCCTCTTCCCTCCCTCCCCTTCCCCACGCCCTCCCCCTCCCCTTCCCCACGCCCCTCCCCCTCCCCTTCCCCACGCCCTCCCCTTCCCTACGCCCTCCCCCTCCCCTTCCCCACGCCCTACCCCTCCCCTTCCCCACGCCCTACACCTCCCCTTCCCCACGCCCTCCCCTCCCCCTTCCCACGCCCTCCCGCTCCCCCTTCCACAAGCCCTCCCCCTTCCCCACGCCCTCCCCCTCCCCCACGCCCTCCCCCTCCCCCCACGCCCTCCCCCCTCCCCAAC